>NC_061107.1:5801496-5836496 GCF_015104395.2 Macrobrachium nipponense
CCACTGTAGAATCCTACAGAATTATTAGAAGAGAAGGTATTCAAAAGTTTTGCAACCATTTTTAGCAAGACTAGGGTTAGTATAACCTTGACTAGGTACCACAGCTTTCATGTTTCTTTTACTGTGTGTTATAGGCCTACTTTTGTAGTCATTCATCATCATCATCATCATTATTTCAGCCTTCAAAAGTCTTTTGTAGGACGTGGGCCTTCCCTAGGACCCCAGGTTCCTCCACAGATTTCTATCCACTGTCGTTGATGTTGGTCAAGTCAGTGGTCTTCAAACTGTGGGCTATGGCCCACCAGTGGGCCATTGGCTGTTTATCAGGTGGTCCATGGACAAAAAGAAAAATAAATTTAAATTTGAATATATAAAAATAAAAGTATACTTTCTTTTATCCGGACCTATAATAATTATAAATAAATAGTATGTGTAAAAATATGGAAATATATATATTTCCTTTTTCTTATTCTATTCCAGTAATTGTTCACTAGTTAATTTTTAGATCATAAAATATTTTGAGTTTGTGGTAATATGTAGTAAAATTCCAGTTCCAGGAACCATATATATGTATTTTGAACTTATCAAATCCTATATTCTAAAACTGAAGTAGTGGGCCATGGGTATTTGGAGATATCTAAAGTAGGCCATGACCTCAAAAAACTTTAGTTGTAGCAAGCCTGTATTGAGGGGGGATGTCGAACAACCCCCCTCCCCCCCCACCCAATAAAATTTCTGAAAGTCCATACTTTCTGTGACTATCCTTTCCATTGAACTGTACTTACAAAGTAATGAATAATTGTTGTTTTTTGTCAAGTCAAAGTATGTTACATAACAACAAATAAAGTAAAATTCAAGTTATTGTTAATATAAATGATCTCAATAAGACTGAAGAAATATTCTTGAATTTCAGTGCAAACTTTCAACATTATATGTTATATTCTGTTAACCAAAGTCAGCACTACTTTGAATAACATCTAATCGGGTAGAATAGCACAGACCGCATACCCAATTTTTCTTCTTAATATATAACAAAAATAACATTTTCAATTACTTCATCTTGTACATACATATATATGCAGTGACATTTATTGAATAAAAGGTTCAGTTTTGGGAAAAACGGCCTCCCCCTCAAAAAACTCTGGGTACGAGCTTGTGTAGTAACCCCTAGGAAAGAGGGTCTTCTTACTGAACAAGGATTTCTTTCTTTTCAGAACATGGGGAACGAAAAAAGCTACTACTGTCACTCGTGTCATCGTCTGTACAGCGACACGACGAGACCACGCATCTTGAACTGCGGCCATAGTCTCTGCTGCGAATGCATAACTTACAAGATTGAAACACAGCGCCTCTCATGTCGATTATGCAGCACAAAGTTCAGGGCAACGAGTGTGACAGACATCCCGGTCAATTACAGCTTGGAAAACTGCCTCTCTGCCATCAAGAAGTTGAGATCTGGCTTGGCCCCGGAGCCACTCATCACAGAGAAAGACAGTCACAGTGTGCAGGAGTTAATCGACTATCAGAAGCAGAGCACCCAGGATCTCATTCTTTCCTCCAAGGACTTAGTGGAGGACCTGACAAAGTACCTCAATTTCTTGCACGAGAACATGAATAAGCACAAGGAAATTAGGAGGATGATTCAGAGCAGGGCCCAATTCCACATGAAAATATCCAAAAGAATGGACTCACATCAATATGATGTCATGGAAGCAAAGAAGAAGCTTGATGCTCTCACTGAAAAATTGAGTGGTGGTTTACCCAAGCTGGACAACGCTTATAGCAATGATGACGTTGCTGCTGCTATGAACTGGGTCACTGACACGTACCGGGAACTTGGCAACTGTGTAGACTCATACCGAGGGGATTATCCTAAAATTGAAATGAATCTGTATCAGAAGGTGATATTTCCATTGCATATTTTTTATTTATATATTTAGAATTTCATGCTGAATAATCCTTTATGCCTGGAGGTATTTCCTCTCATGTTGCTATGACAGTAGCCAGTCTCATTTATTATAAAATGTCATGATTGCTAATATATTTTTTCAACATGATGCGCTAGAGAACTTTATAGAATTTTCTTCATTCATTAAAGATTCATGTTATGTGTTTAATGTTTTTAACAATATGCATTAGAGAACATAATCATTTTTTCCAACAGTTGCTGATGATGTCCATGAACGTATTATATATGGAAGATTTTGAGTCTGTAAAAGAAGACATGTGCATGCACCAATGTCCCTTCGTTGATCCCAGCATTATGGCTAAGCTCAACATGTGCATCATAGAGGGTTTTGTCACAGTAAGTACTTGAAGCACCTGCCTTGCAGTTTCCATTTAAAGAAAGTATCCCATGAAACATTCAGCAGTGGCAAACTGCCTTCTCAACAAAGATAATTTTGAGTTTATATTACATGAACGTAGATTTGATGTTTGGAAGGAATAGCTGATAAATAAACTAGAAAAATCTTTGAGTTTTCTGTTGCATTGTTGGAGCGTGAGATACTTTGCAGTAGTACCTGAATTGCTGCCTTAAACAGCCACAATGAATCTAATCAGTTACGAGCAACAATGAAAGTTTACATTGAGGAAACCACTTTTGGAAGATTATGTCTGTACATGGGAGAATCTGGCCCAGAAGTCTACCTAAGATTGTACCAGTATTTCAGAACATAAAGAATTGCATCCCATCTTTATAGAATGTTAACTGATGCAACGGATATTCATTTTCACCATCAGTTTTCATTTATCACTTTCTTAATTATATTTGTATATAAAGCACAATTGCATCCTGTTGTAGGATCAGCTTATTGGCTACAGTGTGTTATGGTCACAGAGCAAACTCCTTTCTTTTCTCATATTAGATGTTCATGTGATGATCTTCCTTTGACCTGGCAGCCTACATTTCTTCAACCCTAGTTGGAATGATAGAAATACAGGCAGTCCCCCGGCTTACGACGTTTCGAGGTTACGGCGCTTTTCAGTTATATTCATCAGAAATTATTTCCAGGTTTACGACGCTGACCTGATGAAAGAAATATGACTCCATAAATGCAAAATAATCAATATTTGAAGTTTTTTTTATTAAAAATTACAATAAAAATGCAGTTAACATAGTTTATAATACAGCCAAAATATTAAAAGTAAGGTTTTCTTAGGATTTTTCACGATTTGCGTTTTACAACGCATCTCCAAAACAGAACACCCGTTGTAAGGCAGGGACTGGCTGTACGTATATCTTAAATTATTTGATCCATTATTTCATCAACCTCCTGTGTGGGTTCTCCTAGATCACTAGATATTCCATTTATTAACAGTAGTCAGTTCAAGGAACTGTGCTTATTTTTATTATTTGAACAAAAAATAAATAGAATTCAAAAGCTTTAAAACCTTAGCATGTAATGTTTATTGTATGTAGTAGTACTGCTTTCTGTATTTCCTGTTATCTTCTGTAATTTCTTTCAAATGAACACCACATTCTTTGGAAGCTTGAATTTCAAATCTATGAGTTTTTCATATGAATAGGGTTCATCTTCTGAATAATGATAATAAAAAGAAAATGACTGCAAAACCAGTAATTTTATGTCCAATACTTTTTTATATAGGTTATATTTTAACTTTTACCCTAGTGATTGTTTGTATCAACAGGTGGACAACTTTAAATCAAATGTGGAGACATGGAAGGAGAGGATATGGAAGTTGATTGCAGCATCCTGGGATAATGGACAAATGAGGGTGGCATACCTCAGTAAGGATGAAGACAAAATCTACTTGAATTGCTTGTCAGAAAGCTTTTCATGTTGTGAGAAGTATGTAATAAAGGTAAGTTTGTTAACATAGGTCCCCCATCGTGAGTTAGTGCTGTCAGTGCACTGTAGACATTACTTAAGATTCTCTGCAGTGGCCATTCAGCCCCTAGCTGCAATTCCTTTTTATCCCTTCTACTGTATCTCTATTCATATTGTCTTTCTTCCATCTTGCTTTCCACCTTCTAACAATTGTTTCATAGTGTAATTGTGAGGTTTTACTGCTGTTACACCTTGAAAACCTTTTTTACTCTCAATTTCCCCTTGAGCATTGAATGACCTCGTAAGTCCTAGTGCTTCGCCTTTGATTTAAATTTCAATTTAAGTAGCTTACCAAGTAATTGTGTACATAGCTATTGGTTTTCAACCACAGCAGCTTAAAAATTCAAAATTTGCAGTAGTGCTCTGTGTAGGTGACAAGCCCCGGCCACTTTCAGGGACCGGGAGGAACAAGTTAGCAAGAGCTTCAATTAGTTTTCTGCCGGCTCCCTGACTAACATCGGGTTTTGTTATGGACTTCAATCATTGGTTATTTGGTTAGCTTTGGTTAACAATAGTTATAACCTTTTTTTTTATTACAATGTCAGATTCTAGCTCTTCAAGCATTCACTTCTGTATAGGACTAGATTAACAAAGTGGTTTTATGATTCACAATAAGTCCCATTTGGACAAATTTGCAAGAGATAGGACAAGGAAGGCGGCTGCTAGACCTGAGAATAGAGCTAGTGTAGAGTCCACGCCTTTACCTAGTCTTGTAGAAGATAGATCTATTCCTTCTTCTCCTACTTTACCAGATACTATACCAGGTTCCCATGCTTCTCGTCTTGATGCCATTGCCAGCCTCAAATCAAGGTGTGACCAGAAATTTGGTTTGTTAGCCAATGGTATGGTGATGGAAATGGGGTCTTCCATCAGAGCTCTTATGGAGCAAATGACAAAGAATGTGCAAAGTGATAGTGCTGTGAAAAATGATGGTTGTGCGTGATGAGGAGGTGGCTGCTCATCCCACCAGTGCTCCTAGACAAAAGTCCCTGTTTCGCTCCCCACGCACCAGGGAGAAGACATACCGGAGGTCCAAGGGGGCTGATGGGGTTTGCCCACAGGCAGTCGTCCCCTCCGTCAAGCCTATTGTACGTTTCCAGCCTGCAACAAAGCGCCACTGGAAAGGCGTCTCAGTGTGTGGGCATCAACTTTCTTCGGAGTTGGAGGATTCCAGCCTTGGCAAGAAGTGCCTGTACCACTACCCAACTTTGTCACATCTGCTTAGGAGGCACACCACTGATGCGGACTGCTCCCCTCCCCCTGTCAAGAGGTACAGGGAGGCCAGCCATACCCCGCAGCCCTCCTGCAGTTTTATAGATCCACCTGCCTCCACTTCAGCTTGTCCTCATTCTTCTTGAGACAGCCCAGAGCACTTCTCACCTCTTGAACGCCCTTTTTTGGTGTCCCAGCAACCAAGGCAGCTGTCACCGTCCTTGAAGATCTTATATGCCACTGAGTGCCCATCTACTTACAAACATTATGGGCCCGCTTGCTCGTGTCAGGCTCATCAGAGCTGCCTCTTTTCTCAATGGGTATTTTGAATAAGAGAGAGTTGTGGTGTTCATTCACCTCAAATGGGTACATCATGACCCAGAAGTCAGCCTTCCTTTTCTCACCTCTAGACAAGTCACATCTCTTCCCACAAGCCACAGTGAAAGAGATCTTATCAGACTTACAGAAAAAGTCTACTAACAATCTGCTTACACAGTCCGCCAAGCAACTGAGAACCCGCTGCATTCATATGTAAGTCGTTCTCTCCCTTACAACCTCTGCCTTTTCGCAGGGGAAAGCAAAAGCCTCAGCCAAGACCTCACTACAATTTATGACCCCCTTCGAGGTCCATTAGGAGCCATCCTTTGAACCTTCTTCAAGAAATGAAAGTTGTCCTTCGCGGCCTGGTGGGAGCCAGACTGCTCCTGTTTTGGATGGAATGAGTACGCAGAGGAACGGAACCTTGGGTTGTTAAGATACTGAAGGAGGGTTATTCCATCCCATTCAAGAAAACTTCTCCTTTAACATCTCCGATCACACTGACTGCGTACTCAGAAGGCTCCAAGAGGTTTTTGCCCAAGAGGCTTTTTGCCCATTCTCGGGGGATCGAATCACTTCTTCTCAAAGGTGCTGTGGTAGAAGTCCAGAATTGATGCTCAGAGGGTTTTAACATCCATCTTTTTGTGGTCCCCAAGGCTTCAGGGGCTGGAGACCCATTCTGGATGTCAGCACCCGAAATTTGCTTGTTGTAAAGACAAGGTTTCATATGGAGACAGTCCATTCAGTCATGTCTTCTCTACAACAGGCAGACTGGATGATCACATTGGATATGCAGGATGCTTACTTCCATGTCCCCATACATCCGAACTCAAGGAAGTTCCAGTTTCAGGGCAGGGTCCTCTAGTTTCAGGCCGAAGCACCACAAGTGTTTACCTAATGCTCTCACTGGGGAAGTGGCCACATCTCGGAATAAACATCAGCCTGTACATATTTAGATGACTGGCTCACCCTGTACATATTTAGACGACTGGTTTCTCCATGCCCCATCGTAGGAGAAGAATGTGCAAGGAAAGATCTCCATCTGACACAGGAGTTGGGCATTTTGAGCATCTAGAAGAAATCCTTAATGACATCTACTTGGGGATGATCCAGAACTCTCCAGACTCCTTCCTACAGCCTACAGACTGTCTGACACTTGCTCTCCCTTTTATCCTGCTCAACAGTCCAGCCTACGGAGAACTTTCTTCATTACAAAGTTCCCACTAATGTAGGGTCGACCCTTGGCTTCACCACCATCCCCACTACAGGTTAAGATGAGCACCAAATAGAGGCAGTATCCACCTGTAGCAACTCTCTTAACAGGTAAGGAAACAACAAGCATTTGTTCATTGCTAGCAACTTTCCTTTTTCAGATTCATTACTTTCCTTAATGTTTTGGAATAGAATCTGTCCATGTATCCCACCTCCCTTCATTGTTTGTTTGTATGGTGTTTTTACGTCGCATGGAACCAGTGGTTATTCAGCAACGGGACCAACGGCTTTACGTGACATCACAACCACGTCGAGAGTGAACTTGTATCACCAGAAATACACATCTCTAACACCTCAGTAGAATGCCCGAGAATCGAACTTGCGGCCACCGAGGTGGTACGCCAACACCATACCGACCACGCCACTGAGGCACTCCTCCCTTCATTGTGGAATCAACTACGTAATTACTTGGGAAGTTACTTATATAAAAATGATATTTTTATCAAAAAGTTTTATATATACTTACCAAGTAATTATATGGTCGGCACCCTCCCTCTTCCCCTCACATGGACTTGGGGGCACAAACAAATTTAAGCTCTTTACAAATTTGTTCCTTCCAGTCCATGAAAGTGGGCGGGGGCTTGTCACCTACACAAAGCAATACAAGCACTACCAAGAATTTTGAATTTTTAGGCTGACATGGTTGAAAACTGATAGCTATGGAATTACTTAGTAAGTATGTATAAAGCTTTATTTTATCGTTTAGTGAGTATGTATAAAGCTTTATTTTATCGTATTTCATTCCAGATTTTAAGAAATTTAATTTGTTTTAAAATTTAATGTCGATATTCAAGAGATGTTTATACAAATTATATTTTCACTTTGAAGTCACTAAGTTTATTTTATAATCATAGTTTGATTTCTTCTGCACCATATGCTATTTTGTTTATGTTTGGTATAAGTAACTTAGCCATATTGGTAACAAAGTATTTCTGCTTACACCATTCCTAGTAGATCTTAAGATCATAAGGAATTGTTTGTTTACTCATTATGAAGACATCTGAGATTCCCATTTATTTCCAGCACAAGGATATTCTCACTTGTGTGAAGAGTGACCCAACAGTTGTGTTTTTGGAGTTAGCCTGGGACAACGTAAGAAAAGGAATAATTCGCATTTTAATCGAAATGTATTCCGACACACCCATGGCCCAGCATTTCAAGGGACTCTGCACTGGGGAACTAGGACCCACTTTCTTGAAAAAGAAGCTCAACAATGTTGTTTACCCAAATAGCGTAACGGAAAGGATAATTAGTGGACCTTGCAAGGGTAGCTTTTTCCACGGCGACATATCACAGGATACGCTGGGCTTCAACAGTGCCGTGTACAAACGTCAGGCCAACCAAGGGATTGTCTGGATGGACACCAATCTATCTTTCTCCATTCTTACTGGTGTAGGTCGAGGTTGCATGTATAATAACGTCTTTGGACGAGTGACGGATGGCCTCGACTTGCTCATAGATGCTGCTGAATATATCAGGAAAGGACTCGGCAAGGTTGAAATATTCAACAGTGGTGTCGTGTTGGAAATCTAAAACTAGTCTGTTCAGTTTTATTTTTATTTTTATTTTTACTCCACTGTTTGAGACTTAAGGTAATGTTTTTTATTTTATTAAAGATTTTTAATTGTAATTAAGATGCAATTTTTTACTCCATGTGGTTATGACTTGTCAATTAAGTCTCTCTCTGTCGTTCACTATCTGCTAAGTAAAGAACAGTAAGTCATGAATTTTGCCTTTATTTATGTATTCAGGATAGAGGAAGAGATTTTTGATGCCCAAACTGCACTAAAAGAACCAATAGAGAAGAGAGGTTGTTTCAGAATCATGTGATACATAGTATAGAAGTAGTAGGCTACAGCAATTCCATTACCTTGGGACCACACTGGACTCTGAAGCAGAAGTTGCGAGAAGAGTAGAGAGTAGCTGCAGAATAGACAAAATGGAGGGATAATATGTAGCTAGATTGTAGGTAAATAAAAAATATCCCAGTGATAGGAGATCAGCACCCTAGGATAGGTGAGGTTTAGGGAAGGTCAGGTTAGGATGCATCACTGATGAAATATATCTTTGATTTCCTTTTATTGTGTCTGTAGCCTGCAGATAAAATGCAAGCCACTTTTTTCCACTTTACTATATCCTGTAGATCATATAGCTAATGCTTTGCATACAATCATTTTCAGTTCTTTCATCTGTATTCCAGTCTTCCATATTTAAAATATTTCCAAGACGTCACTTTTGAATCTGTTATTAACAACAGGTCAAGTGTTTACAGTAACTCTGTGCTAAACCCTTTTCTGATTCTATCTCTGTCAATAATTAGTTCAATTACTTGAGCTTTACCACAATCTTACTAGCTTATTTTACATTTCTCATTTATGAGTATCTGTGCATAGTTAACTTCTTGATGAAGTAAATTTCTATTCTTATGACTTGCTTATGTCTTCACTAACTTTTCCAATATGTTGACCCAAAACATTGTCTTTTTTCCTGCCCCTTTTGCATTGACATCTTGCTTCCATTACCCCAGTTTTATGGCATTCCAATTCTATTCCACCCAAATCTTAGCATTTGCATCCTTTTCCCTAATTATCATCCAAGTTTTAGTTAATTCTGGGTAGCCTAAATTACCATAGTTTAACCACACCTCAGACTTAATGAATTTAGCTAGTAGTGCTGGCCCAAGGGACTTATGTTTTTCATTTTAAAGTTTAAATTTTGTTGATTAAATAACAGCATTTTAAAAATTGTATAACTCCGTTATAATTGAAAATGGTGGAGATTCTGACAAATTCTGAACAGATTTATTTCCAAAACTATATTTGTGGTCAATATATTTTGGACATTCACACCAAAAAATTTTAACTTCTACTGTTACTTTTTCTTTACATTGTGTACATAACAGGATGGCATCATGTAAGGCTATTCATCACAACAAAATAGTACCCAGGTTCCAAATGAGTGACCAAGGGTCCAAACAAGTGACCAATTCTAATGGGTATGTGGCATTTTCAGGTGTTAAATAATAATTATTTTAAATTATTTTATTGAGTCTGCTTTTACGTAAAAAAGATTAGAGATGCAAGTTCTTTCCGCTCATCTCTGTCCTGTGCTTTCTATTAGAACTCCCATCTAGTCTATGTGTTCCTCTGTTGCATTCAATAATCACTTGACATGAATGACCAGTCATAGAGTCATAGTAGTTAGGCTTGGCTTGCAACGTACGCCAATATACGTAATTTTTTCACATTCACATAGTCATCTCCCATTACTGTGTATTGGTTTTAAGTTATACAGTATGTTAATAAAAAAAAACTTATAAACTTGTAATTATAAAGAATTGATAGGAGATTAATTTCACTACTGTACAGTATTTATAATTTATAACTTTGGAAATTATCTCCAAAATGTGCTTTTGTTAAGTTTACTAATGACATTGTCATTTTAATAGTTTCATAATTAGCATTAATTTTGCTGCGGTTGTTGCATCAGCAGAGTTTACTTTGTATTGAAAGTTTTCTGTTTTTTCTAATAATTTCTCTCTGTAAGGGAAAGATCACATAATTGTCCTATATTCATTTAAAGGGTAAGTAATAGATACAGGAACTAATACCTGTATAAGAACACTATTGTATGCAGTGGAATTTTAAAATACAGCTGTTGACATTTCATTGCAGATCTACATAGTTTGGTCTTGACGAAAGTCTGAGATGAACTGAATTGAAAAGCACTGTCATATTAATTATGTGGAGGTGGAAGGCATGGATTATGTTCTAATCCTACATGGCTGGGGCTGGCTCTTTCGCATTCACTGTTAATTGGCTGGCTCCTCTTCCACGTGAACCAGGCAACTGACTATGAAGGGCTGTGATGTCAATGACTGTATGACAGGGGGGATGGTTTAGGGTAATCTTCAGGGCATCTTGTTTGGAGTTCTTGTTAATGACATCATTCTCTTGAAATGTAGCCGTTACTGTAACAGGTTTTTTTTATGTTCGTAGGCAAAATGAAAGGCTCTGGTGTTAAATTGAAGAAGGAGAGCTCATAGAATGCACAGGCTGCGGCTATCCTGTGTATTGTTGATGACACTTATTAGTTATCAAGACTTGACATGTCAATCTGATGTTCTGCTGATTGTCATAGTACCTTCTGATGGTGCCTTTTTGAACAAGACATGAAATCCTCTTGAGAGACACCATGGTCACCTGATTATAGGTGCGCAGCAGGCATCCCAGACATGACGTGTCTGAGGATGTTCAGAGTGTTCACATTGGGATGATCACGATGTCTCTCCAAAAGGAGTGTGTCACATTCAAGATGCCATCAGAAGGCACTATATGACCAGCACAATCTTCGACTAGCCTATCAAGACTTGACACCAAATAAGTGTCATCGACAGTAGCTACCTACGCATTCTAGAAGCCTTCCCTGTTTTAAAAGAAAAGTCCTCCTTCAAGGTAACACAGGAGCCATTCTTTCATACAAAATCGGGAAACCTGAAGAACAGAACTAGACCAGATTACCCTGATCCAACACTAAAGAGGTCATCAGGATATCAGCAAAGGATCATTGCCCTTCATAATCAGTTACCAGGTTCACTTGGAAGAGGTGCCAGCCAATTACCAATGAGCACCCAAGAAACACCCATGTATGACTAGAATTTACTGCAAGTCTGCCACTTCTGCAAAGTACAACCAAAAACTTCTTTTTAAATTCAGTACATCTCTTGACTCCCATGGAGACCATGCTGTGTTGAACTGCACTGAAATGTTAACAGTCACATTTCATACATATTTGCATATGTAGCCTACTTTAAGAGTACATGTATTTTATTAAAATGAAAATGTTCCTGAAGTTATCTATTACCTTCTCTTTTGTGGAATAAAGACAGGACAATTATTACATGCTCTTTTCCTTACAGAAGAAGGGCTTGCTACAAAAACAGAGAAACATTGTAAAGTGTTATTTTCCCATGACTGCAAGACAACCAGTCATGACCAACTACATCCACATTGCTTGTAAAGTCGCCTTCGTTCCTTACACAATTAGCCTGGGGAAATAAAGTATTACTATTAACATTTCCTTTATTGATAAATTTAAAATAAATACCAGTTACCATTTAAGGAATTTGCGTCCATGTGTCCACTTGTCTTTCATTAATAAAAAAAAATATATATATAATAATCAGCAAAGGCATCCAAGCTTATATGGATTTCAAAACAAATTTTTTACCAATGTTGAACTTTCATTTTGTAAATATGAATAAGATTTTAATTCCTGGGAATAATAAACTTCAAAGGCATATTATTACATTAGCTGCTGGGGTTTATACCTCATTAGACCCACCTTTATACAAATTCATCACACTATATTAAACAAAGTAGAAAAAATTTCCACAAAGAACTTGTAAACTCTAAATTTAACACGTACGAATAATTACCAAATTATTTATATCACACACTTGTTCACATACAAATTGTGTTCTATAGTATGTGTTTAGCTTAATACAGTCAGTACTACAATGAAAGGGAAGAGTATTTTACTAAACATTGTTTCTCAAAGTAAATACAAGTGCTTGAAAGATCATACTCGTCCCAAAATTGGCCTGGAAGTACACTTAGCTGTACAGTACTGCGAAATGTACTAAATTATTTTGCAAAACAAGTTCATTTAAAGTATAATTTCTGCAAATACAAAAGCAAAATAACCTAAGGTAATTTTAAATGTAATTTTGATAAATCAAAAATGTAAAGGACTTTTAATACAGGGGGTAATCTTTAAAACATTAACAGCAGGTTTTATATAAATTCCCAAATTATAAATAAACTGACATTACACATCAAACTGCACTCCTCATCTGCAATTCCCAGGAATATACAGAGCTGCAACTTATAGAAAATATGCGTAACAGAATACTGTGCTAATCAACAACAACAAATGAAAAAAATAATAATAAAAAAAAGAGAGTATTTTGAGAAAGATGAGTACCTGCAGCTAATGACCGCAAAACACAGCAATTACAGCTCGTCCTATAGCATCGTATTGGCTACACTTTGTAACTATTTTGTCACCTCGAATAACAGTCAAGAATGCAAACAGCAGCTGCAACAGTTTTGCAAACAAAAACATGATGTAATTCTGAAGAAAGAGAGAAGGAAAAAGATATAAAATGTTAAAACTAAAAGATCAGGTTACTTAAAATGAAGGTGTGTGTACATTAGCTGATGATATAAATACCTGAGCACTACTGCTTCCTACTGTTTGTTATTTGCAACAGAGATCCCTCATGCCTATACGTATATGATAATTGTTATCTTTGAAGTATTTCAGGATCCAAAGCTGTTAACTTTTTCATTAAAGCATTTATGAGCTAATGTATTCATAAAAATTATTCTGAAAAATAAATGTATTAATAAAAAGTAAATATACTTCAAAATATCATTTGCAGGACTGGATGATAATAACCATGATAAATCACCACGTCTCCCGAGTTAAAGTTAGAAGCTACCATATCTGCCAATCAAAATATAAGCATGAATAAACAAAACTGCATTATGATAAATATGTTGACACCATAAGAATATTCTCACCCCTGAAAAGTATATATGTTCATCATACACACAATAACTCATACAAGTACTTGAACAAATCTTCCTTGGCAACAAACTATGACAATAAAATTGGAAATACATCACCAGTCCTATGTTGGCCCACTATGAATGATAAAATTGAAAAAAAAAATGTCCGAACGTTTAAGTAAGCTCATTTCATTAATCATTGCCTCTACATTCTTTAAACTACCAATGTCTATTATTAGTTAAGCACCTTCTCGAGTGTATTTTAGTCAGAAATTGCAGAATAAGAGCTGCCAAGTCTCCAAAACCCTACCAAAAAAATTAGGCAGTTTAAATAGAAAATAAGTGCAACTCAAAGATAGACTACTGAGATTACAGTATGAGTTAATGTCACACTACTAGTCACTGTTTTGCTAATGCTGTTGTAATTATTCCAAAAAAGCAGTAATCTAGGTGACCATGAATGAACTTTAATTTGAATAAGAGGAAGAATTGGGTTTAACGTACAGCAACTAACAAACTTATCTTGTGATTTACAGCCTGGTAGGCCACTGCCTCAATGCAAGATATGGAAAGGACTTTGGACTTAAGGCTTGAGTATATATACGCCAACAGAAAACAGGGTCAAGGCAGGCGGATGACAGGCAAGAGAAAAATTAAAATTAAACAATATCTTCAGTAACCCTTGAGATGATGCAGACAAACTTTTTATCAAAATAGTTACATAGCAAAAGGGAGGGCAAAAATAATATCTACACCTTTTGTTAATTTCTTAACTACCGTAATCCAGGTTCGGTGACTACTCAATGCATTCTGGTGCCTCATATACAGGTGTAATCAATTGTACCTTACACTCACTTCCAATTCAAATTACTAGGCATTTGAAGAAACCAGAAAATGAAGACAGTAAACACTGAAAAGATTTATAATTTCTGGTCAACACTTAATGCATCAATAAGTGCCACTGACTGTAATTGTGAGGGTGTATAGAGACACAGAGGAGGTTACGTCATAATATATAAAAGGCTCGAGTGTAAAATGTCTCCTACTCTTAGGCCACAATAAAAAGAGTAGCATTTTGAAGACTAAGTAACACAAATCTACGGAAGAAGAACTTATAAACATTCACTTTATATTTACAAATATACAATGACTATGATGATGAATTCAGAAACAAGATTTGTACACAAATGTTCTCCAATGCTTATACGCTACAAGCAAAGTAAAGAACACCACACCAGCGCCAAATCTGCCAAAGCTTCCTCTTCTGGCATTTCACCGCTGATGCGATGTTGTTGATGCAAACACATACTGTACATAAACCATACCTCTCCTCCAAAGGATGACAATCCAGCTACCTTCACCGATGACTTACAGAGACTCGAGTGCCTGGACTCCTGTCGAACCCTACTCCGTCCGGAGTTCATGCAGTGCGGGCATGTGTATCAAAAAGACGTCTCGAGCCTTGCCACAATTACTTGAGCTCTTGATTACAACTATGGCTACTACAACTATAACTACAACTAAAGGGATGTACAGTACATAAACTTTGGCTTGATCCACTTCTGTCTTGAGCAGGATATTCAGCAAATTATAATAGAAGGAAGTGCAATCCAAATTTTAAAAAAAAGAAGGACTATGCTGACTGAAAATAAAGAGCTATACTTTATCTGTATAAATAAATGTTTATAATTGTACTAAATAAAAAAAATTGCTGTACAGGTAATATATATCTATATAAAGTTATGTTCATACAGTGCAAAGAAGGTTCCACAGAGAGATACCCTTGCCTTCGGTTTGCACGGTCCTCCTATTTTAATCTGGTTAACAATCATTCCATCCCTACATAAAATCTAATAATTCTCACTCGCATTCAGCCTTTGGTACATTCTTTTATGTATATGGATTTGTTTATAATATATCTATATATATATTTTATATATATATATTTATATATATACAACCATGCCTTACAATAAGGAAGGGGAGGGGGTGAAATATAATTTCAATAACATTATTCTTGAATATAAATAGTATTTATATGACACTAGCTTGTAGTTTATCTAGTATTTCTGGTTTGCGACTTATGGACCCTTTCCGCCGAGGTAACGTGGAAGGTTGTGAGGTAAGTGGCAGTGTTGAAGTCGAATGAGAGGACAGGGAGGGCCCACCCAGGGGAGTGTGGGGAGTCAGAGGAGGCTTGGGGTGTCCAGCGACGCCGCTCCCGTCCGACGGGCAGCCATTTTGTATTAGAAGGTCAATGACTTCTTTGTCTCCCGCACTACGGGCGTAGAAAAGACACGATCTTCCCTCAGCATCACAGGTCTTGACATTAGCATTATACTGAAAGGGAATTGATGCTGATATTACAAAACAGGACAGTTCATCATAGGCTTAAACCTTAATGACATACACAAAAACTTATATTTGCTATTTTAGAAACTTCCTTAACTTGCACATGAATTAAAATGTATGTACACAATAAAAGATTGTAATTAGAGACAAAAGTTTAGAACTGGGTTACAAAATTTAGGCCAAAGGCCAAGCGCTGGGACTTATGAGATCATCCAGCTCTGAAAGGGAAACAACGTAAAGAAGGTTTGAAAGGTGTAATGGGAGGAAAACCTCCCGTTACACCATTCAAACTAAGAAACAAGTGTTGTGAGAAGATACAAAGTTACATAAGAAAAAGAATATGAACGGAAGGGTCGAAGGAACGCAGCCAAGAACCTTACAATGCACCCTACGGGAGACAAAAGTTTGAAACTTACCCATAATAAGAGCTGAACACAAGGCAGAGATGGAACAGCAGCTGCAAGGTGAAGAGGGGTTCTCAAGTCACGATGAGGTGCTATGGGGCTGTTGACTGCCTCTCCAGCATGGGGCAATAAGGCTGATAATCTCTGCACGTCTCCCCGGCAGACACAGTCAACAAGCTGGAAAAACAAAACTAAATTGCCATCTACATCTTACAAATACCTCTACACTATTACTCAGGAACTGTAAAAAATTATTCATACAATTCTATGTTCTTTAACACATACAAATGATGCATATAACAAGAACTCTAAACCTGTTTTCTATTATGAAGTGAAAAAATTCCTCAAGGTTACATCAGCTGTATACAGTAGCTTACTTTCTTTCTTTAAATGCACTGAGAAGGAAGGACACAAGACTTAACAGATATTGCAATACTTTAACACCTCTGAAATGCATGGTATACCTGTAACATAGGTGTTCTGTTACTTCTAGCACTATCTGTGATTCTTACAAGATCTACAATGTCTAAACAGCATCCTTTCTGCCTCAACAAAGATTACAGGGAAACAAATCCAGCTTTCACTTTCCATTCCTCTTTTTATCACTACTATATTTCTCCCCCTTAGCCTTCTCTTACCCAAGGCAAGTTCAACCTGAAAGGGTACTAATTTGATAATGACGGTGATCCACCAGGAATCAGAGTGCTTGACACATGCAATAGTAGAACTATTGGGAGCAGTTTAATGCTTCAGTTTTAGCTGTTTTCACACCATAATAAATACTGCTTGGACAAAACAGACCTACTAGTACATACATGACTTTATATACAACTGAAAATAAGTTTGGATATAACTATACTGTGCTGTGGACTCGACATAAAAACGGAAAGCATTCCTTGCCAAGTGCTAACATCAAAACTGTGCATGTCAAGGACATCCCAATAAAATGTGGTGCACATACATGTGTATATACCATATAAGTATGGCACAAGGCTATATTTATATGTACTTCATACTTTTTTGCATCAAACTCCTTGGCAAACAAGAAGTTAAAGTTGCATAATTAACTTAAACTATACTGTATATTTGTACAAAAAATGAAACAACATACTTGTTCTTGTATGGAGATTCCTGATTGTGGAAGAGCAATAAATTCTTTCAATTCATATTTAGCTCTTATCCACCTTTCTTTTTCTTCACGACTAGAACGTGGATTTGGTTTCGTCTGACCACGTAAGTTTGCCTCCCACGTTGCATTCACCAATTCGTTACCCAACGACATCATGACGGCTAATGGTCCAGGCCTGCAAGAAATGTCAAGACATTTATTAACTGTTAACTAAACAAACAATGCTGTATATCAAAATCCATGCAGGGTTTCTTTTCAGAACAGCAGCAAAAAGCGCCTGTGTCTTCTAATCATACAAGGACGAGTAGTTAATCATCCCTAATCCTTCAATTACACTATATGCTAATCCATATTTTTTTGGCTTATTCCCTAAGTTGACTTTATTTTGTATAAAATGAGCTTCAAATCCTGCATAAATTCCCATGGCATCAACCTAAAGTGATTAGAACTCCCTTTAGGTGCACAAATTTCAATAGTATCACAAACAAGCAACCAGAATACTTTCTGCCTGAACTATAAATATCAGAGGTGTAATCAGCATGAAATCTTGACCATAACTGTTTCAGTTATGAAAAATACTGTAACAACTACTATCTTCACTAAGAAATATTAATTTTGTGTACTTACGGCCATTCATCAAGATCCAAAGACCGCACTTTAGAAATGTGAGAGCCAAGGTTTCTGTGAATACCAGAACATTCAATGCACATCAACACTCCCAGGTTGATACTAGCCCACTCTGGATCTGAAGGACAAAATATTGTGATTGTAAATCATCGTATTACTCTCTTGCTACGGAATTCACAATGTCATGATTACTGTAAATTGCTGTAAGTTAAAATCCTAAAATCATATGAATTAAATTGTATTAATTTGTAAAAGGACAAAAATGTAAACACTGTGTTCAGGTGTTCAAAAGTCTTTGTTTTCACCTTTCAGAATAGTACTTACTTGGAGCATCACAATCTACACAGTTCGTGTTCCCAGGAACCTGGTTTTTAATGGCTAAAATTGTCTGAGGGTCAATGGAGAGCGTCTGTCTCGCTTTGCTTTTATTGGATTCGTTCCCCTGTAAGGACGACAGAATCTGCTGTTCAATGGCCGTCACCCACTCATCCCTCTCCTCTTGACTGACGGCTTCAAAAAGCCACTGTTTATTGTCTAATGAAACAAGGCTAAACTCGTACCCTTCTGAATCTGAAAAACAGGTACAATTTTCAGTATATTTATTAATTGTTCGTCAAATTCAATTTTCAGTATATTTATTAATTGTTCGTCAAATGTACAAAACATGCCAAAAAGAAATAAACTTAATTATATATAAAATTTTGCTGAGAAAATGCCACACCCAATCTTTAACTTATGACAACCAGGACATCACTCACTTCAGTATCTAGTACATTTATAGGAATACGTAAATTGTCCAAATGTAATATACTATATTTTATTACATTCTAATTTCAGTTTATTAAAAGTTAGACAACTACTAACCTTGAAAAACACTAAAGAATGAAATATTTGCAATTTATATAGAGGTAGTACTAAAAATTAATATTTTTAGGTACTGGAATATAGTTTACATACTACTTTCCCCTCATCTGGAAAATAACCAAAAATGCTTAAAAAACCATGATACAGCAAATCCTGCAAGGCAAATGAATTACAAAATTACCTTCACATTCAGCATTTTTATTTCCACTGCTCTTCATTCTTCTGTGTCTTTTCTTGACGTTAGGAGTCTCAATTTTCGAGGAGATGCTTGATGAGTCCAGTCCATTCATTCCTGCTGGGTCATTGAGCGTCTCGTACGACATGAGAGTAACCTGCGAGAATATAAGAAAAATTTATCCCTTTTTCAAAATACAGTGAGATGTTTCCTTATCTAGTTAACATTAGCATAGTTTATGAATATTTATGAATATATAATACTAAGAGTGCACATCATTAAAAATACCTTTCATAAGTTGCCTTTGTTTGGTAATTGAGACAATGCTAATGACAAAAGAAAAGATTGACAATTGTGATGGGTAAGGATGGATGTGGAATTATTGAGTGTTTGTGCTGTAAAATCACATATACGTATAGGGGATAACACTCTCGATAAAAAAAAAAAACATTCTAGGCCACTGCACCAATTCAACATAGGTACCTTATCTTTATTTGACTGTAAGGTTCCACCCAGGGAGGTTCTGGCTGAGAGAGGAGGGCCAGGCGTAGAAGAAGCTAAGGAGAGAGTCTGCATGTCCGAATTCAACTGTTCTCCTCCAGCACCGACCACCTTCGATCCCCTGGGCTTCATTCCAGGAACCTTGACGGTCGTGTATTGCAGAGAGATCTCCTTTCCGTGAACATCTTCCATGTAATCCTAATGATGATAGAAAAACTACTTATAAAATGTTTTCATATTAAAAGGAAATAGCAGCACAATGAATCCAACAAAGCAAAATGACAAAAGTAAACAATAACACATTTTTAAAGTAATTTGTATTTATCATATTGTACAAACCTGAAATTTTTTACAAAAGATTAAGCTTCTAAGTAAAGGATGAAGGTGTCTGTTTGTGTAGGAAAACATTTTTAAAGTAATTTGTATTTTTCCTAACGTATAGACTTCAGTTCTCTACGAAGAAGCAACATCCAATGTAAAAACCTCAGGTTTGTATTTGTGTAGGAACAAATTATAATTCCAATACTATACAAGAACTACAAATGTCAGCTACAAGATATCTCAAAAGATGAAGGCATACAAAATTTTTCTAAAATCAAATTTCATAAATTCAAATTGTTTAGACAGACATGAGTCTTGACCAAATCCATTACAAAAAGAGCTCTTGACACTCACGTGAAGACTAGAATGATAGGTGAGCCTTCCTGTATCACAGAGGGTGACATACTTCTTCTTCCAGTCCTTATTTAGAGCTTTGTTGGACTTCTTGTATAAATAACCCTGTTTTATAGGGATCGACCTCCCACTCCCAACTTCTCCATTCTTGGACTTGTCCTTCTCGTCGCTCTTCTTCGACGGGGTGAACAAATTCGATTTTCTCCTGCTCTTCCTGGTGGTCGTTGGCGTCGAACTGGGAGTTGGGAGGTCCTTGTTCTCGCGAGGGGTCGGAAGAGCATCCATGATGTTTGCGGAAGGCGGTGGTGGAGCTGCCGCAGAAGGCGGGGGAGGTGGTGCTATGAAGGGGGCTGTGGTAACGGCACCCGGCGCGCTTACCCGTTTGAACCCATCGTCGCGAAACGAATCTGTCCTGGTCATGCCCGTCAGCTCTGCCCCACTGCCGTGATGACCAGATCTGAGAGTTGCATCCTGGTCGGGTGGAATTTCACTTGAGAAAATGTAACTTTAGAGGGTTTTCGAGATTTTAAATTCATTTATATCCTTGCTATATTTACTGACCTGAACAATTTTCTAAGGTTGAATAATAACCCAAATATAATTTACATTTCTGAAATACTCTTCTTTTGAAATAAATACTACCACAAACAGAAAATTATGTTACCTTGGAAATCGTATTAGACAAAACATGACTGGGAGACGTCCCAGATATGGGTGTGACCTGCTGGCCAGTGGTGGTGATCTGAGGAGTTAGGGGACCGGATATAGAATACGAGGAGGCTGGGTAGCCATTGTTGGAAGAAGGATAACGTAGCAGGTGGGTTGGGGTTCCCGGTCTGGAGTTGTTGGGAGTTACGCCTTGCTGACTTAACCTTTGCGCCACAATTTTGGAACAAGCTGCGAAACAAAAAAGATTCTGCGGTTACCGTAACGCTGCACCTACTTTTAGAATTTTACTTCACATACTTCCATGCCCTTTTCCTTCTTGCACCTTGCTGTCCAACTCACACCAACTCACTCTTTTCACTGGCTTGGCACTGAATGGTTGTAAGTAACCCAGTGCTGGACTTTATAGCCAAATTTTTCTAAAGCAATCAAATACTTGCATACTACGGATTGTACATAGGTACATATTTAGTTTTACGTAGAACAGTAAGGTGAACACAATAGATTTGTAGTAATTAGAAATTTCTATAAAGATTATGCAAATTATGATTTTAGTAGGGGACTTTACCTGTAAATATAAATGATAACAATTGAACAGCTATGATTAACCATACATTACCTCTCTCTTCTATGTTATGGAATTTATAATCGCCAGTTTGCCAACAGGTAAAACTTAAACTCCTCTTATTCATTAGGCGTCCCAATGGTTGTGGACCACTGGGTCCTCACTTAAAAACACCTGATTTGATATGAGGACTGGAGTGATAAAAGCACATTTGTACTGTTATCACTACATTTAATCCACCAGTGATTTCCTGATATGATAACGTGAATAATAGTTGATATCACGACATCCATATACGACAACTGAGTACGAAAACAAAACCACAAATGGCAATTTTATCTTAATGGTGAAGGGGATTGTTTTTTTTTTTTTTTTTGTTAAGGGGGTTGGTTCTACAATTGTGTATTTTTCATCCTAACTTTGGTAAATGAGATTGGGTTATGACATTTTTTTTTCAAACTTAATTGTGGTATAAAGGTGACATAATGGTTTTATAACTACATATAGGTTTTTTTTACCTAATTTTGGAAAATGGGATTTTTTCATAACTATGTATGTAGGTTTCCTTTTACCCAAATTTTGGTAAAAGGGACTGGTTTTATAACTATTAATTTTGTTTGACAATAATTTTTATAACTATGTAGGTTTTTTAACTCACCTTTGGTAAAGGTGATATAAGTTTTTTATAAGTACAATACATTTTTCAACCTAATTTTTTTGTATAATTGTAGGCTTTTTATACTAATTTTGATAAGGGTACTAGTTTTTAAAAACTAGTCATTTTTTTATCCTAATGTTAAAATTATGAAGGTTTTCAAACCTAATTTTGGTAAAGGGAATTATAGTTTTTATAAGTTTTTTTAAAACTGACTTTGGTAAGGGGGTTAGTTTTATAACTAGGTTTTACACCATAATTTTTATAACCATGTTTTTTTATCCTACTTTTGGAATTATCTTTTTATCCCAAAACTTTTGCAAATGGAATTATTTTTAGAACCACGTAAGGTTTTTTTTTTCTTTTAATTGAATCTCACCATCGTGAAAGACCCTCTCCACGTTGAGACCGTAAGTGGCGCAGGTTTCATAATACGAACATCTCTTGAGATCGGAGGCCAGTTTCCTCGCTCTCCCATCGTCTATGACTCTGGGGTTGTTTTCACTTATGCCATCTGGAAAAGAAGAAGAAGAAGAAGAATTGTTAGAAGAATGTCACTGCAATTACCGAACACTTGTTGATATGAATGCTTATTTTTATAGGTCTATGTATTTTTACGTTGCATCATTGTTATCAGTCCTTAGTCTTATGCCGTCTAGACCTATGTGTTCTACACTTGATGCTTTGATAGTGTGTATAGTACCGTACTATATCGTACCATACTGCAACGAGGCATACTGTGTTGTACCATAATGTATCGTAGCTTACTCTATCGTACCGTAATGTACGTGGTCACGTGATCAAGACCAATTTCCAGAGAGCAAACACAATTATAAGTTTCAGGGAGAAAAAATTATGAAACAAATGAAGAAATAAAGTTATAAGTAAATGACGAGTTAGGCCTTACAACAAGCGCGTTATCATTATTGAACTAACCCACCACGGGACACTGAATTCAAATTCAAACTTCCAAAGAATATTAGTGTTCATTGGAAAGAAGTAACAGAAGGTAATAGTAAATACATAAATGTATATATAAGGTGTATGTTGTATATAAGTGTACATGCATTGAGATAACGTGCGTGTACACAGGGACATGTGTGTGGTGTGTATGTATGCATGTACGTGCATGTTTAAGTATATGTCCATGAAATGTACAGAGATAAGCATGGAGATAAGGCGGCCTTAACACATTTAGCACTGGAAATGAACTTATAGAAACAAAAGAACATCAGTTTCAAAATGGCATGAAAACATATTAACCAAAAACAGCATAAATTCTTAAAATATCAAAAGTGTAAATTATACTAAAAATGTAACTACATATTGAAAGAAACTGCATAAAATAAAGAATATTCGAATAATCAAGCCAGTTACAAATTTTGTATACGAATCAAGTCGCTGCGGGATCAGCAAGCAATCATATGTGAGAGAGAGAGAGAGAGAGAGAGAGAGAGAGAGAGAGAGAGAGAGAGAGAGAGAGAGAGAGAGAGAGGGCACGCGCGCGCATATAAGGGGATGGAGGGGATTCCATACTGACCACAATATCACATTTCACCAGAGCATAACTATGTCTGACAGTCTGATAGAGAGAGAGAGAGAGCGCAAAAACATTTTCTTTACATATTACTAAGAAAAATAGAGACAGAGAGAAAGAGAAAAGAAAAAAGGAGAGAAAAGACATTTTTCTTAGGCCTATACACTTCTGGTAAAGCCACAAGACAGCAAATGTGATTACCAAACCACACAGACTAAAATATTGAAACTATCACCCATCTATCCATTAAAATACTCTCCCAGCAACAAAACAAAACCCTCCCACGACGGCAAAAGCTTCAAGGACCCAGAACACATGACGAAATCGCCCGGAAAATGAAATAAGCAATGACGGTGGCCACCTCGAGACATTCGCAAGAGATCACTCATCTTTGCTCTCGATGACGAAAACCTCTGGGGGTAGCCATGGTAGTGACACGTTTCTATATTTATATTTTGCATATTTTACTTGTTTTATAAAGGACTGTATGGCGAAATATCGTTAAAATTATGTATATATTTTTAATACTACTTCATTCCATACACAACAAATTGTAGGGATTAAAATGCTTTGAGAAATATGATGTATTAAATGTCAGCCTAAGGTGAATCCAAATATGCTATCAGTTGTTCCAGAAGTTCTAGACACGCGTCCATTTATCTGATTAACTGAGAGAGAGAGAGAGAGAGAGTATGAGAGAAGAGAAAGCAGTGAGAGTGAGGGAGAGAGAAGAGAGACGAGAGACGAGCTTCTGTAGGAGAGAATCGAGAGGCATGCGAATGAGAGGAGGGAGAGAGGTAGTGGTATATAAATGGCGGGGAGCAGGAGGATGAGTGGAGCGATGCAAAGTGGAGAGGCCAAGAGAGAGAGAGAGAGAGATAACAGGCAAAACTCGGAAATACCAAAAAGTAGTTCTAGAGTTCTAGAACATACATTATCCGTTTGATCTGCCTAACTGAGAGAGAGGAGAGAGAGGAGGAGGGAGGGGTGGAGAGCGAACGAGAGAGAGAGATGAATGAGAAGATGAGAGGAGAGAGAGAGAGAGAGAGAGAGACCAGGCAAACTCGAAATACTAAAAAGTAGTTCTAGGAGTTCTAGACATACATATCCGTTTATCTGCCTAACTGAGAGAGAGAGAGAGAGAGAGAGAGAGAGAGAGAGAGAGAGAGAGAGAGAGGACCAGGCAAACTCAAATACTAAAAGTAGTTTCTAGGAGTTCTGACTACATATCCTTTTTTATCTGCCTAAACTGCGAGAGAGAGAGAGAGAGAGAGAGAGAGAGAGAGAGAGAGAGAGAGAAATGAAATGCGCCCACGCAATACGATCTTGTCCAAAATCAGGCCACCTACAAAGGTGACCTCTCTCTCTCTCTCTCTCTCTCTCTCTCTGGTCCTCCACCGACAAGGACTAGTAGTACTCCTCCCCTTCGGAGGAGGCTCCCTACAGAGGGGAGGAGGTGTCAGAGGGAATAATGAAAGGGAGGATGAAGAGGAGGAAGTAAATGGAACACCACCCACAGAGGGGAAAGGGAAGCGCCCTGCCGGATGTGTCTCAGAGAGAGAGAGAGAGAGAGAGAGAGAGAGAGAGAGAGATAGGGGTAGTCACACAGTCGACACTTGATCAACCAAGGCACATCAAGCCTGCAATTATCCCCTAACCACAGCCTACTTACGAGGCACTTATCTCCTTCCAATGGTGACTTGTTTTGCCTTCTTTCCTCGAATTATACGTCATTTCGAATGGCAATGAGGAAAGCCTATACACTCCACATACTCCACTGCCTTACGCTAGAATGGCAACACCCAGGAGTAGGCCTACTTACGAAGGAGACTGCTCAAGGTTTGTAGGCCTACGAAACTCTTAGGAGTGAGTTTTAGGTTATTTTACGCCAAAAATTGACTCTAGAAAGAACATATATTTTTTTTTTAACCCATAGACTCTCTCCTCATTAACGAAATTAACAATAATCGATATCTGACAAGAAGCTCTCAGTTGAATTATCAATACCTGTTTCTTTCAGGTGTTATAAATTGATCATTGATAACAAGAAGCTTAAAGTTATCTATACAATCAAACTGTCATGCCAACAGTTATCCATCTGTAGATCATTTTTAACTAAGGGAAAATCCGAAATTAATAAAACAGAATGGTAAAACCAGTAAGCAAATGTGTACATAAACTACACACCGACCTACTTGGAAAAATCTAAAAATTAATAAATTAATATTCTCAAGGATGATAGCTATACGTCTGAACGAGTCTTATTCTGAATAAGTCTTAACCAAAGGAAAAACCTTATGTCTGTCACCATAATGAGAGAAAATAAGACGTAATAAAATGCAGGTCTCATCTGAAAATTTTTTCCGAGACTTGTAATAGTCTGAAGAACTTCGATTTCTGTTGTACTGAGATTATGAAACGAAACATCTGTAATCAATACAAGCCCTGCTTATATTTCTGCGGTCATTTCTATACATTTCAGAACTGATTTACACATTGTACATAAAATACACACACGACAACATACACCTTAGTTGGAAATGATCTTGTAAGTGTTGACACCAAGTACGAAACACAGCAGGATTCTGAATCCTGGGTTCTCTAGAAAGATGAAAAGATAGTGAACTGAGCTCACTAAACCACGTCTAACCCCCACACAAAATTTAATGTTTAAGCTATCATAACGACTTTATAGGCCTGTATCAATGAATACAAAAATCCTATGGCAACTGTAACATTACAAAAGTATGGTAACTAAATATACAAAATTTCGATTTAGTCTGTAATAAAATTACAGCAATATGCTAATTATCAATATAAATAAAGAGAAATACATGCATACATAACTTTAGGTTCATATAAAGATTATTTGAAAGTAATAATATTGATTTAGTCTGTGAAATATTGAGAAATATGGAAATTAATATAAATAAAGAGAAATACATCCATACGCAACTTCAGGTTGATATAAAATATATAATTCTGAACGTATTATTACTGACGTAACTTTTTGACGGTACAAAAATAATACAAAAAAATAATATAAATATTTTGTTCGTCAATTCCTTTTAAAATTCTACCAAAACAAACTGGGCATTCAACATAAACACGACACATTGTAAATTCGACCAAAAAGTTTGGTTTAGCACGTTTCAGGAGTACAGGGGACGGAAAGTGTTCTTCAGAGAATTTATCAAGCTATAAAAAGCTCTCTCTCTCTCTCTCTCTCTCTCTTCCTCTCTTAACCCCTAACAGAAATTATATATATATATATATATATATATATATATATATATATATATATATATATATATATATATATATATATAATTAATTGGAAGGTATTTCTCTCTCTCTCTCTCTATTAACAGTAGAAATTTATAGGGTATATGATATATATATATATATAATATATATATCTATATATAAATATTATGTTCATATATATAAAGTTGATGATGCTTACAAAACATAGAGTAGATATCTTTTCCTTAACTAATACAATATTACGATATATATGTATAAATATAATGCTTACGAGAGAGAGAGAGAGAGAGAGAGAGAGAGAGAGAGAGAGAGAGAGAGAGAGAGAATATCAACATGTCTACTCGACAAATCTAAATACACTTGTATAAACCATAATTACCCATTATGTATACTTTCGACGTCTCTCTCAAAAAGGGAAATTTCATCTCTTTGGCGTTGCTTCAAGACAAAAATATATAAAAAACACAGAAAAAAAGTCTCTATGATCCTTACACAGACAGACAGACAGACAGTCAATCACAGACAAGACAAGAATCTGTTGCCCAGACGGAATTTATAAAACGCACAAATAGACGATGAGTCTATTATCACATTGTTTCAGAATCACTACACAGAGTCAAGGTTATTTTTTTCTTCAAGTGGCCTTATGCCACATTAATCAACGTAGGCAAGGGTTTTCCTTTTATATAAAGAGGCCTTATGCCAGACTAATCGATGAATCTCGGCAAGTATAGGTTTAGGGAAGCACAGATTTTGCCTGATGTTTAGACCAACACCGAGCCATAGGCCAATCACACACTCTCTCGCTCTCTCTCTCTCTCTCTCTCCCTCCCAATACTAAACTGAGTGACCGAAGTCTCGATCAAAAGGAAGAAGAGACCTTTTGCCGGGAGAGGGAGGGAGAGAGGAGGGAGAGGGAGAGGGAGAGGGAGAGAGAGGGAGAATGGCGGAGGTAGGGACAGACAGAGTGAGTTGAGCAGGCAGGCGGGAAGGGAAGTTAGGAATACGAGCCAGAGGGTGGTATTGGTAGGTAGGTAGGTAGGTAGTATAGAGAGAGAGAGAGCCGCCACTCGCTCTCTCTGCTGAAGAGGAAGAAAGGGGAGGAGCTAAAATTGACGGACACTTAAGCGGTGCCGGTATTTCTCGTCTCGTCGTCCGATAACCAACTCTCTCTCTCTCTCTCTCTCTCTCTCTCTCTCTCTCTCTCTCTCTCTCTCTCTAAAGCTTTTGTTTAAGCTTATATTTTATGGTTCTTTTATTTATTGAAAAAATCGTGCGGGTTCGTTCAGTTTTTTTTTACGTATTTTAAAACTCTTGATATAAAGCTAAATATGAATTCAAACTTTAAACCTGCGTCATAGGATTGAATACACACACACACACACACACACACACACACACACACACATATATATATATATATATATATATATATATATATATATATATATATATATATATATATATATATATATTAAAAATTGAAATTTACGTTAATTCACGGTGCAAATATTGCAACGACAAGTAAAAATTTTCTTTAAAAAACTAGTAATTACTTTACACAAGGTATTATTTTAAAAGGGAATTACATTCAAAAGAAATTACTTAACAAATCATTAAACTAGAAACTAGTGTAAACGAGAAATTACTTTTAAAAATTACTTTCAATAAGGAATAAGCTTTACAATTACATTAAAAATAAACTTTTTTAAACAAGAAACTGCTTTGCACAAAAATTATTTTAAGTAATTCTTTTTGAAAAAATAATACGTTAAACTAGAAATTACTTTTCAAATTACTTTGAACAAGAAATTCCTTTTGAAAAAAATAATACTTCAAACAAGAAATTACTTGTAAATACAATTAGTTTAAACAAAGAATTTCTTTGCACTAAAATTACTTTAAAAATTCCTTTTGAAAAAAGTAATACTTTAAGCGAGAAATTTCTTTTGAGTGCAAAATACTTTGAACAAGAAACTGCTTTCCCAAAAATTATTTTAAGAAATTCCTTTTGAAAAGATAATACTTTAAACAAGAAATTACTTTTGAATAGAAACTACTCTGAACAAATTGCTTCACGCAGACGAACGTCTAACAAAAAAAAAACAAAAACAAAAAAGTTTTATGTTCAAAACCTGGAAGATGATAAGAGCTGGACAAACAGAAAGCATGTTCCTTCCTTCCTTCCACCATTCAACAACCTAAGATTTCTTCTTCCAGCCCAAACAGAATGTCTATTCAACATCCTGGTTCTTGAGGGCTACGAGGAAAAAAAAATAAAAACTTCAATCTATTTCAGAAAAGATTAAATCTTTTTCATTACAGAAGGCTCATCCTGGCATCAGAAACTAGGTTGGGAGAGGTTACCCCATATATACACTTTTTTTTTTTTTTAACCTTTATTGTGTAATAACGTCGATTTTTGCATTGTAGGCATAACTTAAAAGTTCTTCGCGGTGTTCCTTAGGGCCTTAACTGTGACCACTTTCATTTCTTTTACTGTATCGGTCAAAAAATCCACAGTTGTGTAAGTGTAAATATAGTATATTAAAATATGTATAATACAAAAAAAGGGGGCTTTCGAGAACCTGCTCGATTCTCTTAGTCGAAAAAGACAATCGAGCAGGTTTTAGAAAGCTCTCGCTAGCATATAGATATTTCTAACATTCACCATCTTAGTGAGTTATGCTGTTACGAGATTTTGTTGAGTAAATGCATCACCACCTTCCTTAAGAAGACATACGTATACTCCAATCGAATCATCACCTACCTCAAGAAGACATTTCAGTCAAACATGCAGTATACATCAGCGTACTGAGACAGAAGTGTCCTGCGCATTTTTTCTCGTTGAAATGAAACAAAAGACGCACCACAGCTCAGCATTTGAAAATAGCGACCAGTAGTGTTATACAGTTAAGGGGACATGTTGTATACGATAATAAAACCTCTCTAGTAAAAAAAAAAAGAAAAAAAAAAAAGTGATTTCTACCTGGTTCCTCCTGACCATCGACTTTGGTTAGGATAACGTCGCTTTGTGACAATACTTAAAGATTCGATGTTTCATTTTTAGAGGTTAACTTTCACTGACATCTCTCATGCAGACTGTTACCAGAATATATAAATTCAATACGCCAAGAGATAAATAAATTAATGAGAAATATGGCAATAAATCAGAAACTCAATGAGAAGTATGGCAATAAATCAATCAATTTATAAGAAAAAGGGCAATGAATCAAGCAATTTATAAGAAATACAGTAATAAATTGATAAAATCAGAAATAGGCGCAATAAATTAATAAAAAGTAAGGCAATAAATGAATATGGCGATAAATTTTTTAATCTAATAAGGAATATGGCAATACATCAATAACCCAATCAGAAATATGACAAAAAATGAATACAATAATAAGAATTAGCGACTTATACACACAATCCTAAGATACTTTTCAGAAAGATCCACATACCTAGATAATAATATGTCCAAAAATGAATAAATCAGAAAAACAATAAATAATATATGAACAATTTATCGTATTCGTCAAGACTTCCCTGACCAGCCTCGCAAATAAATTACTTACCAGAGGCAACGCAACGACAGACATCCTATCAATCAACGGGGGTAAAACGACAAACCCACAGACAGACAGCAGACAATCATCAGGCAAACAGAACACAGACAGACAGACAGGAGACGCACGCCTTAGAAGACCACCACGTGGGTCCAAGGGTGCCCATGACTTACTTTGATGCCCGTTGGCAGCAGCAGGTTTTTGGGAAGGGGGCGGGGGGGGGGGGGGGGTGGGGGGGGGGGGGGGGGGGGGGGGGGGGGGGGGGGGGGGGGGGGGGGGGGGGGGGGGGGGGGGGGGGGGTGGGGGGGGGGGGGGGGCAAAGGTATTTTGTGGACGTATATGAGAGGGTCCGATCAAGTTTCATATACTGAGAGAGAGAGAGAGAGAAGTGTCGAAGGAATTAACCGCATCTCTAGTTGCCATTACTGCCTCTGATATGAGAGAGAGAGAGAGAGAGAGAGAGAGAGAGAGAGTGGCATAAATTATTATGACTAATAATTAATAATAATGCTTGCATAAGCCAGTACAGAGAGCAACTGTTTTGTTACAGAAATCAACTGTATTTGCAATTTAATCCACGCTGTTCGAAAGTGGTTATTGGAGGGTTCAACAAACATTAAAAAAAAAAATTTAGTTGAACACTGACTTACAGCCATAAAAATAATTAAATAATTGAAAAGAAAATAAAACTCAGACTCCAGTTTACAGATATAATCTGAAGTGTGGCATCGCCCCCCAAAAAAAAAAAAAAAAAAAAAAAAAAAAATAGCAAAACCAAGTCACGCGAAAAGACAATATACCTAAATCCAGTTCAGACGTTGTAATGGTTTTTTTTTTCGCACTCCTCGCCCTAACAAAAAAAAAAAAAAAAAAAAAAAACATACGAGACCAGATCTTACTTACAATCCAGTTCAAGTTCCTATGATGCTGTTTTCGCAAGAAAAAAAATCGCAAAAAAGAAAAAAATCCGCAAAAAAAATTCTCCCACAGAATGCAAAAACACACATATGAACAGATAATATACCAAAATCCAGACGATCTAGTGGCGCTTTTACGAAAAAAAAAAAAAAAAAAAAAATTTCCCTCCCCGCTTTTCCTCTCGACCCTAAAAATCTAGTTTCGTGGCTTTTACCGCAAATTTGACCGTTCATCGAGTCGGTTTATGGCCACCTTTCCCCAGAAATCAAATCCTAAAACAATCTGTCTCACTGAGAGAGAGAGAGAGAGAGAGAGAGAGAGAGAGAGAGAGAGAGAGAGAGAGGTGGGGTAGATATACTCACCGTGTGAAGAATGTTCTATTGTTATCTAGGGTCCTGCGATATTCCATTATTCCTGATTCGCCTGCCTCTCTCTCTCTCTCTCTCTCTCTCTCAAGTTACCTTAACCTCAGCCCTAGTTCCACCTTTCAACCTTTGCTCTCGATATAGGCTCCTCTCTCTCTCTCTCTCTCGATGTCTCCCCGGATGGACTAACAAGTCTTTGAGATATCCTAATCCTTGTAACTCTCTCTCTCTCTCTCTCTCTCTCTCCCCGGATGGACTAACAAGTCTTTGAGACATCCTAATCCTTGTAACTAACTCTCTCTCTCCCCCCGGATAGACTAACAAGTTTTAAAACATCCTAATCCTTGTAACTAAGTCTCTCTCTCTCTTCTCTCTCTCTCTCTCTCTCTCTCTCTCTCTCTCATGTTACCTTTCCCTCAGCCTCGTTCCACCTTTTAACCTTCTCTCTCTCTCTCTCTCTCTCTCTCTCTCTCTCTCTCTCTCTCTCTCTCTCTCTCTCAGCATTCAAAAGACGAAATGCATAACCCATACTTATCGCAGCAAGTCAGCGCGGGAGAAAATACCCAACCTTTCTATTTTTTTTCTTCTAAACTTTCCTTCAGAGAAAACGATCAAGTTACGACGCCACAGAGAACAACGGTTCAATCTATCAATCAACCTTCCATTCAGCTTATATCTGGCAGGTGGAATGAAACTGTTCAAAGAAAAGTTCGGTGGCAAAATGTATATATATAAATGGCGACGGCTGGTATGACTAGACCAGAAGGCTGCCCCGAGATTTAGATTACGCGCGAACACGATGTTTTCCGTAGATGAATTCCTTCGCGGGTTTTTTTTTTTTCTCTCTCTCTCTCTCTTTCAGTTTATTTTTTTTTTTTTACTCAATTCCCTCTTCTTTGTATGTTTCTGCTTTAGTTTCATTCTTATTTTTCTCTTTTTAAGTTTAGTTTATTTTGTTTGTAATATTACATAAAATACACTCACACACACACACACACACACACACACACACACACACACACACACACATATATATATATATATATATATATATATATATATATATATATATATATATATATTATAGTGATATATATATACACTAAACTTAAACTGAAAGAGTATATATATATATATTATATTATATAATATATATATATATATATATTACTAATAAAAATCACTCATATATAAATATATATTTATGTCAGCGCTTGCGTCAGTACAGACAAGATCTCCCGGGCTAAAACTATAACGCACATTAAAAGGGGCAGACACAGACAGACGGCAGACAAGACAGACAGACAGACACAGACAGACAGAATAGCAAACGATCACAACAATGAATCGTGGGAGCGCCGATAATATAAAACGGGTATAAGGTCCCCGGGATTCCTAAATGGGGGGGGGGGGGTGGGGGCGGGGGTAGGGGGGTGGGTCCTTTCGAATTGAACGAGGTTTATAGGGGAGGGGAGGGTCACCGCGTAAATGCTTTACTAGCAACCGTAGACTTAAAAGCCCGCCACCCGTAAGTACCACGTGGCAGTAGCTAGCTACCTCTCTCTTTCTCTCTCTCTCTCTCTCTCTCTCTCTCGTGTGTGTGCAAAAGTTATCACGCACCGAAAGGAACGGCATGCAAGCAAGAGAGAGAGAGAGAGAAAGACAGGTCTTCAGTTCTAAATGTTCAAAGGAGTCTCTCTCTCTCTCTCTCTCTCTCTCTCTCTCTCTCTCTCTCTCTCTCTCTAATAACCGTGGCTCAAATCTCTTATATGATAGTTTTTACAATTGCTACTTTTTATTCATAATAATAATAATAATAATAATAATAATAATAATAATAATAATAATAATAATAGGAATCTGTAGAGATGTAAAATATATATATAAGCTTCTAAAAATGTGTAAGTAACTTTTAAAAAAATCTTTTACCCATTAATTTGATAAATCTCATCAAAATACCTTAACTTTGCCAAAAAAATTTACAACTATCTAAACATAAAAAAATATATTTATCAGTTACAAAAATATATAAATAAAGTTGTAATACATCTATATTATATAATATACATACATACATAAGGAAAAACTAACAATCATTTTGATTCTCAAAGACTCAAGCTTATTGGCCAAACTTAATGAACTCGACCTAATTTAATGACCTTGACCTAATTTAATGACCTCCTCGAAAGACCATCTAACGGAGATCATCTCTCATAACTCATAAGCCACATCGTCGTCACAAATGCCAAGGTCACGATCGGGATATTACCGGTCAGAGCAACAAACGATCGATGAATCCCAAACAGGAAACGAAATATGAGGAAGACTAATATATATTTCAATGATACACAATCTATATATATGTATTATTTAATTAGATATATATCTATATTATATATAATATATATATATAAATGTATAATATATATATATATATATATATATATATAGCGAGATAGAGAGGAGAGGAGAGAGAGAAGATCGGAAGGGAGAGAAAGAGAGGAGAGTGAGAGGCGAATGCTAAGCTTTAAGGAACCCCATAATTACTAATTATACTTGGGGGGTGAAGAGAGAGAGAGAGAGAGAGAGAGAGAGAGGAGAGAGAGAGGAGATAGAGAGAGAGAGAGAGAGAGAGAGAGGCGGGAGATAAGGAAAACCCATCTTTACTAATTTTACTTGGGGGGAGCGAGAGAGAGAGAGAGAGGAGGAGAGAGAGAGAGAGGGGGTTAGGAAAAACCCATGTTACTAACTAAACTTGGGAGAGAGAGAGTGGAGAGATTCTATAAGTACAGAGCAAAAAAAATATAAAGCACATACAAAAATACGTGAAAATCTATCTAACTGTGTGTGTGTTCAGCTTCGTTCAAACTAACGCAACGAAAAAGCACACGCTTTTTATAGCAAACTATTCTAACGCTTTTCGGGATCTCATTTTGCATTCAAGCATTGCTCGCGACTGCCTGCCTGCTTGCTTGCTTGCTCGCTCGGAAGACGCATGCCTGCAAAAGTATTCCTTTTTTGCCCCCTCCCCCTCCCCCTTTCCCTACTTTGAAGGAGGGAGAGCTTTAGAGAGAGAGAGAGACGAGAGAGAAGAGAGAGAATGAGAGAGAGAGATTACCCCCCCCACACAAAACCATACCCCATCATCTCACACCCCCGATCATTCAATACCTTCTATTTTACTCTCGCCCCCCTTCTTTTCTTCTCCTACCGAGCGCCTCTAGGCTGGAATCTGCCACGCGCCTAAAAGTACCACGTGCTCTCTCTCTCTCTCTCTCTCTCTCTCTCTCTCTCTCTCTCTCAGACATTATTTCCAAGGCCTTTATTCTCTTTGTTGGGAGGCTTACGATGACCTAACTGCTGTTTCTCTGGCAGATTTAGAGAGGAAACTCCATAGAATACCACGTGCTCTCTCTCTCTCTCTCTCTCTCTCTCGGCTCTCTCTCTCTCTCTCTCTCTCTCCAGGAAATTACATTGGATTATACTGGAAAACCGGAGCTCGC
>NC_061107.1:5841496-5858996 GCF_015104395.2 Macrobrachium nipponense
GGAGAGAGAGAGAGAGAAGAGAAGATTGGGATTGAGAGGGAGAGAGAAGATGGTAGAGAGAGAGACGAGAGAGAAAAGAGAGAAAAGCCAGGTTGGTATAAATTTATAAATTTCGAAAATGAAAAGTAATCACAAAGCAGAACCAAATAATTTATGAGACAAAGAAAGAAGGCAGGAGAGAGAGAGAGAGAGAAGACGAGAGGGAGAGAGAAGAGAGAGGACGGAGGAGGAGAGAGAGAGAGAGAGAAACGCGCACGAGCGCTCGCATTGTAAATATATATACGCAGGCATCAGCAGTCGTCACCTTCTTGGTGGCTTGCAATGTAAACAAAAGCATATCGTCCTGATTGAACAACAAAATCCACGAATCCTACCTAAGCTGCAGAACTTATAAAGGTTATATATGTAAGTTTGGCGTACATTGATTCTTAATACCTTCAATTCAAATCCAGGCTCGAACGACAAGCGAGAAGGGCCGGGAATCAACGAGGCTTCCAGCTTGCTATTTGTTTGTAAATAAAGTGACACGGGAAAGTTGACACGTCTGCCACCACCACTGCGGTTCGATAATAATCAACACAAAACAGGACTTGACACCGAGAGGTCTTGCGTCATACTACCGTAGCCTACCGCATTGGGACACGTTGAGGGAGGAGGAAGTGGAGGAGGAGATGGTGGTGGAGGAGGAGGTGGAGGAGGAGGTGGAGGAAAGAAACTATCGACTGACTTGAACCAACAAACTTACTCTCTCTCTCTCCTCTCGTCTCTCTCTCTCTCTCTCTCTTCTCTCTCCGTTTGGTGGCGCAAAGTCAATCCCCCAGAAGCCAGAAAACCTCTAACCAATGATCTTAACCTAACCTAAACAACCTTCTATAAGCTCTAAGCAGAAGAGTAATATAACCAGGGTTGACGAACAACGTCATGCACCTACCGGGCCTGTATGGTATTGACATCCAATACCCACAAAACACAATGAAATACAAGACAACACAACGCCCACATGGAGACACACACACACACACTCAAACACAAACAAACCACCCATTACAAACAAGCCAAGAAAACACACGCAACAACATACGCACATGTTGCCACCAAAATACACAAACACCACAACAAGAATCTGCATCAAACACTAACTCCGATCTACGTTTTTAGGGGTTTATATATACGTATATACTTATATATATATATATATATATATATTATCATATAATATATGATAATATATCTATATATACATACATACATACTCTACCATACATACATACCATACATACACTTACATATCATATATAATTATATATTTATATATCTATTAATCATATATATATATTAAATATATATTATATATATATATTATAATACGACTATATACATATCTATTAATAATATGCCCTAAAAAAATCAACAGGTAGATGCAACGGTGTGACTTCTATTAGTAAATAAGCAAATACCATTAGGAAATAAATAATAGTCAAAGAACTCCAAAGCGCGCGTTTCGTCGGTTTACTAAGGACAATGTCTTAGTAAAGACCGATGAGCGCTTGGATTTCTCCCTATCAATTTCCTGTGGTATTTGCTTGTTTTATAATAATATTATAATATATATATATTTAGATTATATATATATTATATATATATATATATATATAATATATATATATTATATAACTCCAATGTAAGCACGAAGGAAAACGTCGACAAGGGAAATTTTAAATCTCCCACCTGGATTATACGTGATCCTCCTCTCTGGAATTTTGTAAACATAAAGGCCCGTTCAACACTTCTTTTACATTTCAGCGTGGACTTGAAAATGTAGAAATTATACTACGGAAAAGTTACTTGTTTCCCAGCCCCTGTATCACCTAGGATTAAAAGAGTAAAAGATTTGGTAATTCACAACTAGGTCATTTGTCTTGCTCGTGGTTTTGGTTGGCCAGAATCCAGGCCGATGCTCGCGAGCAAAAGTGTTGTATCGTCACAACTAGGAAATCGTGGATTTCGAGGAGCCGTAGGAAAAAGTAAACAAAACTGATCATTCTGATATCATCATGGGCGCCCAGAAATTGTCGGGACTGTTTGCAAGATGCGACTGCAGTTGGTTTATTTCTCGGAAACTTTACGTGAATGCAAGAGAAGAGTAACAAAAAACCAAACGTTTGTGGGTTCCAAGAGGGTGGTCAGGATGGAGTACGTTTTTTTTCCCCTAATTTCAGCATCAGCCCCATGTTGTTTGTTTTACACTTATGCTGTGGCTCAGCGGCTCGTGCTTGGCTGCTTTCCGTCCTTTGGTTCGGAAAGCAAGAAATCTCGAGCTAAAAGAAAGCTCCGGTTTTTTCAATTCTCGGCAGCAAACGGCTCGCCTGCTCGATGAAAAAAATGCCTAGTGTGAGGCCAGACCTTAAAGGGTTAGAACCAGTTCCCGTCGTTACTGCGCGTGATTTGTGACGTCATTGGTCGTTACTGCGACCTATTTATTTGTGACGTCCATTGGTATTGGTGGCCATAAAAAAAAAAACCAAAGAAAAACAAATAAAATTAGGGGTCACTATAGGAAATTCTTTGTGCCCACCAACCAAATTTCTCTATCTCTTCCACGACCTTGTGTGCAGAGAGGTTCCCCGTTAACTTCCATGGTACTGGAAAGATAGTTTACCATTGTTCTTCCACTCTGGTGGGTCTCAAATACTGACTTGATGGACTTTTTTTTTTTTTTTTACCTGAAACCTCAAGTCAGAATCAGCCACGTTGACGTTCATGCGCGAGATTGTCCTATTTTGGTCAAAGAAGCGGTCAAAAAACCATGTGCTCTATTTGTAATCCTGGTTTGTCACCCCGGAGATCGGTGGGTCAAGCACGTTAAACCAGACCTCGTTCCAAACGAGGAAACCCGTACTAACTGCACTAAGCAAAGTGGCCTATGATATTCGTAATATATAACGCAAAGAGGCCTATGATATTCGTAATATATAACTAAAACATCCCCAAAAGATTACCTATTAAGATGTTGTACTTTTTATAAAGAAAACCAGAAAACATTTAAAAAATTAAAAACCATTAATTTCCAATTTTTACCTACTGATTAAGTTTCTCCAATTTATTTATTCTTTTCCAGTGACTTATCTATTCTTCTCTCTCTATTTCCTATTGCCTTCTATTACCTACTTAAATAATGTAACACCCTTAATATTTCTTTGGAAGCGTGCAATTTTTCTGAGTTAAATTGGCTCTGTGGGGGTGGTGATCTGTTCCAATCTGAAGGGCCTTCACCTGAATAATAATAATAATAATAATAATAATAATAATAATAATAATAACGTAATAATAATAATAATAATAACAATGTTTTCATATGAATAGAGCCTTATTTTTCTGGAATCAATAATAATAATAACCCCAAAAACAAAAACAACCAATAATAAAAATAATAAGAGTTTTCATATTGAATAGGGCTTTATTTTATTCTTCTTAATAATAATAATAATAATAATAATAATAATAAATCAAAATAATAAACTAAATAATAAATAATAATAATAATAATAATCTACGACTCAAAGGATTCCTACCGCTGGCTTTGGATTCCCATTGGAATTTCCTCTGCAGACCTGGGTGGCGGTAATTCTATCTGGAATCGCAGCTGAGTCACCTGTTGCCCTTACAGATGTTCACTGAACATGACTTGTTATACAGATCAACAGTTAACGTCAACGTTTACAAACTGTAGAAAGGGGTTGTTCCTTGCAAGTTCTTCTTATTCATTATGTAAAAATATTCATTTTGTAAAATATTCTTGGGATATGGTTTGACGACATTGTCAAAAAGCATTCTACAAATTTGACATAAAGATGTCTAGGACCCTTGTGTTTGTTTTGTTTGTGTTGTTTGTTTGTTTGTTTTGTTTGTTGTTTGTGTTTGAAATTCCTCTCATAAGTACCTGGCTTATTGAGGATGTTAGAATTTTAACAGAAAGACTGTGGTGTGTGTGTGTGTGTAAGAAATGCTTACAAAATGCTCTGTGTGAGTGTGTGTGCGTGTGTGTATGTAAGAAACTTACATAAATGCTGTGTGCGGGTGTGTATGTGTGTAAGAAAAGCTTACAAAATGCTGTGTGTAAGAAACTTAAACATAAATGCTGTGTGTAAGAAACTTACAAAAATGCTGTGTGTGTGTATGTATGTAAGAAACTTGCATGTAAGAAATTTATGTAAATGGTGTGTGTGTGTGTGTGTGTGTGTGGTGTGTGTAGCAAAAACTTACGAAATGCTGTGTAAAAGAAACTTACATAAATGCTGTGCGCGTGTGTGTGAGCAAGCTTACAAAATGCTGTGTATAAGGAACTTACATAAATGCAGTGTGCGGGTGTGTGTAAAAATAGCTTACACAATCCTGTGTATGTGAGTGAGTGTGTGTGTAAGAAAATCTTACAAAATCCTGTGTATGTGAGTGTAAGAAACTTACATAAATGCTGTGTGCGTGTGTGTATGTGTGTAAGTAAAGCTTAGAAAATGCTGTGTATGTGTGTAAGAAACTTACAAAAATGGGCGTGTGCATGGTGGTGTATTGAATTCAAAAAAAGCTTACAAATCTCGTGTATGTGGTGCACTGAAACTTAAATAAACAAAGTTCCATGTGGTATGTGTGTAATTTGAAAAAGCTTTCAAAATGCTGTGTGTATGTGAGTGTACGAACTAAAATCTTGAAAAAAACACCTGTACCTCTCATTTAAAAGCCACGTCACCTACCATCCACGCACCCAAACAGGCGACGCGTTCTAATGTCAATACGCCAACCAGCCCAAGGGTATATAGAATAAGGCTTTCTATATTATACCTTGATCCAGGCAAACTCACCTTGAGTCCCTAACGAGTATGAGCGGCACCTCCGCCGTATTTCGGTAGTGGGCCATCTTGGCGTAGTAGTTGTAGATGGCGTTGAAGGACGACTCGTTCTCCAGGCTGAACACGAAGATGACGGCGTCGACCCACGCCGTGAACTGGAAGGGCGAAAGGAGAGGAGTTATAAGGATTAGGATGTCACAAAGACTTTTATCAGTCCATCCTTAGAGGGGACACAGTGCGCTCACTTATCTGTAGGAGCAGGTTTTACTGTGCAGGTTTTACTGTGCATTCCTCCACATGATTTTGTCTAGCTTTCTTTTTAAACTCTTCCAAAATGTTGCTGTTGACAGCTTCTGGTGGTAGTTTATTCCAATGTTGTGTGGTGTGTGTGTTGGGTGTGTGTTGTGTGTGGGTGTGAGAGAGAGAGAGAGAAGATAGAGGAGAGATGAGAAGGAGAGAGAGAAGATGAGAGGAGAGAAAGCGAGAGAGAGACGAATGAAACAATGGTAAAAATTTGCAGGGCTTAAAGAAAAATCAAAAATTTGTTAACTTGAAAGAAAAAATCAAAATTTGCTAAGTGAGAGAGGAGAATGGAGAGTGAGGACTGAGAGAGGAGAGAAGAACGAGACAGAAGAGAGAGAGAGGAGAGGAGGGTGGGTTGTTGATTCAAAACCAACTAGTAATGGAATCCCGCAGGACGATTAACCTGCTCACCCAACCTTACATCCTAATCAAGTTATTCTTTCAAACAGAGGCCGTGAGTGTCAACCATCTTCGACAGGAAGTGAAACTAGAAACTGTGGGAGTCATTTGGCCATATATGAACCCCAAATGGACAAACAACGTGTCCTGAATTTCCTTTGATATAGGAGGCAAGTCTTAAGGAGCAAGTGCAGTAAGTGATTTACTTATATGACTTGTAAGTTAGTTGGATTAAATTATTTTCCAGGCAGTCATATTCATACCCAAAGTCAGTATCATGTTCAGAAAATATTTATTAATTAAAAGCAATGTCATTTTCTTAAGTTGCAACGTAAAACAGTATGGAAAAAAATTAAGCTAATAATTAAACAATTGGTAGGTTAGTTGAAAGGAAAACTAGTTAAGCAGTGTCGGCTTAATAAGTTGATGGCACTTATTGACTTGATTATAAGTAGCAGGTTTAAATAATTTCAGTCAGTAATACTTAAACACAAAGCAAGAATCTATTTTTGGGCTAAAAAGTTTACTAAAGGAAAATCCAATGCCAATTTTAGTTTTGGGTTTTTTGGGATGATATTCGACCCCAATATCTACGGAACATTAAAATCTTTAGTCCAGTGCTGAAAGGGTGGTTGTACTTGATATAAACGTATAAGTAGTTGGTTTTGTTTACATACTTTTCTGTTATCATTATGCATACCCAAAGCAAGAATATTGTTCAGACAACAGTTACTAAATCAAGTTAATGCATAAACTCTCTAGAGTAAGTTAACTGAACGCCATAAACGACCATTACAACGGGTAGTTTAAAATAGCTTAGTTACGCCTGAAAGGTAAACATAACGTCAACGTTTTCTATCTTTGTTACAATTTATTTACCAGAAAGAAAAAAAAGCAATAAAACTAATTATTTTCAAGATGACCCGTTTTTCTTGTCGCGATTCTCTCTCTTCTCCCCTCGCTCTTGTTCGTTAACTTTTTTTTTTGTTTTTTTTTTTTTTTGCATGCATCGGCTGTTGTTCTGTCCCATATTGTGTGTGTGGCAAACACCTGTCCGTGGCATCTGTTTTAGTACGTTATCGGGACACGTGATAAAGCAGATGTATACTCATGTTTTTAATGAGGTTGCAGAGGTAATTATAAAAATCCACCAAACAATACACAGGAATGGCATGTATGTATATATAATAGTATATATAAGTGTGTAGACTATATAATATATTAATACTATATATATAATATATAATATATATAATTATATTCGATAATTGTCAAGAAAATACTGTTAATTTTTAGGTGAAATCATTAATAAATAGCAATTGCATAAAATTTTCCCCATTAGAAAAACTGAAATATAATAAAAAAACCCCCCTCGTTTAATTCCATGAATTCCCGACGTAAGTTAATCTTGTTAAAAAAGAATTCTCCCAGCATTTTGGTCCACTCTCTCTCTCTCTCTCTCTCTCTCTCTCTCTTCTCTCTCTCTCTCTCTCTCTCTCCAAAATACCCCACCCCACATCCTCTTCTATTGGTTAATACAGAATTGGGTAACCGTCTCAAAAAATGTTTACAAAACAGAATACAACAAAAGATAAAACAACCAATTTTTTTTTCTTTTCTTCTCTTTATTTCTTTCCGAAATGCCTTGAAACAGATAAAAAGATTCGTGTTTTATTTTACAGGTTTTCCTAGTTACTGAAGCGTTATATGGACAGTTCATTTATTTTTCGGGTTCTTGTGGGACGCAATGGCGTAGGATAAGAAGGTATAAATCTATTGTGTGATTATAGTTGCGTTTTAATAAATAAATAAACTATATGTAAAATAATACAAGATATATATAATTTATTAATTTTAATAGAAATGAATAATATATTATATAATATATTAATATAATAATATAATATATATCTAATAATAATATAATTAATATAGTTATATGAATTATATACCTATATATGATATAATTCTTTAGTGTGGTGTTGTATTGTGTGTGCGAGAGATGAGAGAAGAGAGACGGAGAGAGAGAAGAGAGGAGAGAGAGAGGAGAGAGAATGTTACAAGGACAAGGATGTCTGAAAGGACTTGTTAGTCCATCCTAAGAAGGAGAACAATCGTGTGCATCACTTATCTGTAGGGAGGCAGGTTATACTGGTTGCATTCAACAGTGTCCGAATAATTTTGTCTAGCTTCTTTTTTTAAACTCTTCCTCCACTGTTGCTGTTTACAACTTCTGGGGTGCAGTTTATCCCACGTGTCACATATCTTCAGAGAGAGAGAGAGACGAAGAGAGGAGGAGAGCGAGGGAAGAAAGAGAGGAAGGAGATCGAGAGAGCGAGAGCCGAGAGATGGAGAGAGAGAGCGGCTTAAAACTTATAACAATGATCGTCAGATAACGACAGCTGATACGTAAAAACAGTTTTTGATATTGATCAAGACAGGTTTTTCTCTATAAAAAAAGTGGAATGCATTAACATAAATGAGAGTCCACAAGACAGAATGGATATTTGTCTATTTAACGCGCCTGTTCTCCTTCCTTAAAAGTTAATCAGGCTAAATCAAGTTAAATCTAGGGAGATGGTAACGGGGACTGACTTAAGGTAAAGTAAAATAGGTTTAGTTTTTGAAATAAAGAAATTGATGAATGAATTGATAACAACGAATTCGTTTTCACTTTGAATGAAGGGTGTATGTATGGATGTATGTAAAATATGTATATATATAAATATGTATATATATATGTATATATTTAATTGTCTAAAATATTATATACGTATAAATATATATTATATAGTACGTAAACATATATATAAATATATATAGCACATAAATATAAATATATACATTGGTGTGACTTGTGTGTGTGTGTGTGTGTACAGAGAGTTACAAGGAGTTACAAGGATTACGATGTCTCAAAGACTTGTTAGTCCATAAGAGGAGACATCGTGTGCTCTCTCTCTCTCTCTCTCTCTCTCTCTCTCTCTCTCTCTCTCTCTCTCTCTCTCTCTCTCCCATACTGCAAAATTCACTTAACAGACTTCTTCTCCCACTAATCCTCCTGACTTGAGATTCGACGAGACAGTATTCTCACGACCAGCTGACTGAACGTAATCCGACAACAATTACCTCTCTGAACGCAACCTGTCAACGCTATTCGGTCATTACCTTCGGGAAATAATCGTCTCATTACCTCTCCTTCCACCTACTTGAGTCCTGTGTCTTCGGGAAAATGGAAGGAAATTAGAGAAAGATATTTGGGAAGAAGTCGTCCGGTAAATTAACTGGAGAGAGAGAGAGAGAGAGAGAGAGAGAGAGAGAGAGAGAGAGAGAGAGAGAGAGAGAGAGAGAGGAGAGAGAGAGAGAGAATATAAGAAAACGTATATAGACACACACACACACACACACACACACACACACACATATATATATATATATATATATATATATATATATATATATATATATATATATATATATATATAGACACACATATATATATATATATATATATATATATATATATATATATATATATATATATATATATATATATATATACTTATAGCCTCTCGCGGTGGTGGGGTAGGTAAAAGCTTCACTGACGTTCCTGGATTTGAATGTCTCTTGGGTTCGCCCCCGGGAGACCAGGCAAATCTATTATCGTGTAAAAAATTCCCCTTCGGTTAAGCTATATGAAAATATATAAATTCTGAGGTAGAGCGAATTAGATATTAAAGGACATTGTAGCTCGATGTATGTATATGAATCACGGTAATGTATATATATATATATATATATATATATATATATATATATATATATATATATATATATATATATATATATACATACTATATATATATATATATATATATCTATATATATATATATATATATATATATATATATATATATATATATTATATATATATATATATATACATATATATATATATATGAATAACTTGATCACGAAGTATATAAAACGTGATGCTATGTATAAATAAAGGTTTTTGCCGCGAAGGAAAAATGAAAAGCGAGATAGCCAAGAACTTTCGGTCTAGTGCGACCCTTTACTCAGGCACAACTGTTGTGTCTGAGTAAAGGGTCGCACTAGACCGAAAGTGCTTGGCTATCTCGCTTTTCATTTTTCCTTCGTGGCAAAAACCATTTATATATATATATATATATATATATATATATATATATTATATATATATATATATATATATATATATATATATAATAAGAGCAATACCACAGGAAAAGGATAGGCAGAAATCTAAGCGCTTTCGTCTTTACTAAGACATTGTCAAGGAACGAATGAAATACAGTTGGAAAGAAAGTTATCAGGTAAACAACAAGATCAAGAATACCAGATGGTTAATTGTCAAACTGGTAAAAAGTTAGAGAGATAATCCAGGATTATCGGATATCACACGGTCACAAACCTAAACATAGATTTAACCCTAACAGAAACTACAACGTATCGTATAGTCCAAAACATGAAAAACCTGAATATATTAATTTTGTTGCTTATATTTATCTATTTTTTCATTATGAAGGCATCAAGTTTAAATAAACCAAGACTTAAATTTAGAGCATTTTTATTATTTGACTTGATGAAACAAGATTCAATGATATTCCTTTTAACTGTGTCATTAAATGGGAATAAGGCTCTTGCTTGACTTCAGTTAATAGGACGATCTAAATCTCTCATATGTACGATAATGCATTCGATATTGCCCAGTTCTCACAGAATATTGGTGTTGTTTGAGACGTTGTGAAAGAGATTTTGTTTACCGGTTTGTCCGTAAATAGACTTTATCACACTTTTTGCAAGAAATTTCATATATGCAGCCTGGAAGATGTTCAGGAGAATTTTTTATTATAAAACTCTTGACATTAATATTACTGAAAACAACATTTATGTTGAAAAGCTTTAAAATTCTAGGAATATCTAAAAACCTTTCATCATAGGGTAATTTTAGAATGTTATTCTTACTAAATTCAAGTTTGTCATTAGTTAAATAAAATGTTTTTCTGGCTCTTTTTCATGCCACATCTACAAAAGTCCTTGGGTATTTAAGTTTCAAGGCAATATCATAAATAGTTTTAATCTCACCGTCAATAAACTGATTGATACAAACACGTAAGGCCATTAGGAACATCCCAGAAAAAACAGAGAATTCAACAGTTTGATGGTGATTGGAGTAGCAATGAACAAAAGAGGCAATGTTAGTGGGTTTCCGAAAGACTAAAAAGGTGAAATTTCTATCATTTCTATGGACAGTTACACCAAGAAAATTCAAATTACAATTTCTTTCTTCCTCTACAGTAAGTTTTATAAAAGGGACTAAATTATTAAGATTATTAAGAAATTCCAGGAGATTTTCGTGAACTGGCCAAATACAGAAAATATCATCCACATACCTAAACCATATAACTTTTTGGGACAAAATTCTTTGGTAAAAGTTTGTCTAAAAAAATTCCGAGTGATATTAGTTAATTTTTACCCTTTTGACAATTAACCATCTGGTATTCTTGATCTTGTTGTTTACCTGATAACTTTCTTTCCAACTGTATTTCATTCGTTCCTTGAAAATGTCTTAGTAAAGACGAAAGCGCTTGCATTTCTGCCTATCATTTTCCTGTGGTATTCGCCTATTTAATGAAGTCACGTGCATCTACTGTGATTTTTAAAGCATATATATTATATATATATATATATATATATATATATATATATATATATATATATATATATAGAGAGAGAGAGAGAGAGAGAGAGAGAGAGAGAGAGAGAGAGAGAGAGAGAGAGAGAGAGAGCAATTATATGTATGTTGTAGTATATGTAAATGTATGTATATGCATATATATATGTGTATAGATTGAATTACAAGAGAGAGAGAGAGAGAGAGAGAGAGAGAGAGAGAGAGAGTACTACAAGAGGACAAAAACTGAACAGCCAAACCGTATAGTCTTTTGTTATTGGCATTTTTGCTTATTCTTGGTGGGTCTCGAGTCATTTTAATTTTATGGGCTCCTCTCTCTCTCTCTCTCTCTCTCTCTCTCTCTCTCTCCTCCTAGGAATAACAGCTTTCGGTTAGAAGGCAGGCGGGCGGGCCCACCTTTTATTCTCTAGGCCTATTCCAGATGATGGGCCTGCTTTGGCAGAGGGATCTAATTTTAGTTTATATATATATATATATATATATATATATATATATATATATATACAACATTCATTTTAAATCAAAACATTCAATATAAAAAAAAACCATATTTTAAAATAAAAATTCCATAAGTAAAACTCAAACTCACCTGCAACTCAGGAGGTCCACCTTCATCTCTGATGAGGAGCAGGTAGGTGGACTGCCCCTCTAGAACGATCTCCTTCTTGAACCTCCCGCCCTCCGGAGATTCCTCCTGCATGTAGGAGCCCGTCAGGTACCTGTAACAGGAAGAGGAAGGGGAGAGGGGTATTTAATATTTTTAGTGGTGCTTATGATCTAATATTTAATATTTTGGTGTATTTTATACTTAAGTGTACTTGGATTCAAGTGTATATTTGATCAATTAGACTCAAAGGTAAGATTATATACACACACAAAAACACACACACACACACACTATATATATATATATATATATATATATATATATATATATATATATATATATATATATATATATATATATATATTTGTATAAATACATATACATAGAAAAGCATATACTTTGGAAGCTAGAATTTCTTCAAGTTCAGGCCCCTATGAGTATTTCATCTTCCCAATAATAATAATAATAATAATAATAATAATAATAATAATAATAATAATAATAATAATAATAATACCAAAAGATCTCTCAACCTCTCTAGAGGAAAACGGAAGAGAAGTAAACAAAATGAAATGACAGAAAAAAATAAGGAAAACAAAGAACAAGATAAAAGTATGGATGCAGAGATACTCATTGATACTACATATGAGGCAATAAAGCAGCATACCTACGAAGAAATAAATGACGATATGACAACAGAAAAGCAAATCCCGAAGAGGCTCTACCAGATCTACACAATGACGGGAAAGAGGAAAAATAGACAAGAAAGACAAATCTGCAACCTTTTGAAAAGAGGGTGAATTGCAGATTTGGAGAAAGATGTTACTACAAACATCCTAAGATATGTCAAAACTATGAAATATATGGTAAATGTGCATACTTAGATGGCTATGGGGATGATTGCAGAGATCTGCATCCAAAAATATGTAAAAACCTAAAAGAAGGAAAAGGATGTAAGTTCGACAAAAAATGCAAATATATGCACCCTGTAGCCATGAATCATAATCAAATAAATAACCAACCAAGTAATAAATCCAAAATAAGAAAGAAAACAAATAAAGAGAGAAATCAAGAATATCAGGTTAAAAGAGAAAAGCAAAACCACCAATGAGATATGCAGAGGTGTCAGCAAAAAATTTCAAAGCATCAGCTCCGAAATTCTACTCAAGAGATAATAACTGTATTTATTATGCAAGAGGATATTGCAGAAACGGAGAAAATTGCAGATTCAGACACAAAATGAATAATTATGATGAAGGAAGATCAAATATTATGGAAAAGTTGGATTTTTTAATGTCAGAATTTCTGGAAATGAAAAAAGAACAACATACCAGAACAGGAAAGAGACATGGAAAATCCTTATTACTACCATTATTAAATGAAGGAGAAAACACGCAAACCATCATAGTGATGAATGCGCAGGGTTTAGTTACGAGTAACTCAAAAAGAAAAATAGAGTACTTAGAAGAACTAACCCAAAATGAAAAGAAATAGATATAATGAATTATAAGTGAAACCTGGTATTCCCAAGAGACTGGGAATGATGATCAAATAAAAGGGTTCCAAACTTATAGATCAGATAGAAAAAATAGGAATCAAGGGGGAACCGCAATATATGGGAAAGACAAAAAACAAGGAAAAATATATGAGAAATATAGTAACTCAGAATGTGAACTAATAGCGGTAGAATTTGAATCTGAAAAATTGATGAACATAGTATATATAGACCTCCTAATACTAAAGAGTTTGACTTAATAATTGAAAAATTGGATGATATATGTAGAAATCACAAGGACTGGACTATTCTCCTATCTGGTGACTTCAACTTTCCTTTCGTAGAATGGAAAGAACGAATAGGAGATTGTGTTGTACTTATACATATAAAAAAGAGAGGTAATAGTAGTGCAGAAGATAAGAGGCAATTTGAAAAGCTATTAGATATGCTACTAGAATACAACATTCAACAAATAAATCACCTGCCAACAAGAAGGAAAATACTTTAGACCTAGTATTTTGTGAACGAGATGAATTATGTTAAAGAAATAATAGTTTATAATGCGAGTACTTCAGACATAATGTCATAGAATTAACAGTTCATTCCAAAGCAAGTGAAAATAGAGATAAGCAAGAAATGAAAAAGTGGGAAGGATATGGAAAATACAACTTCTACAGTATATAAAATGGTCATAAATTAATGAAGAATTAAACAAAGATTGGGATTGGGAACATTTGCGTAAGTGATGACATAAGGGTAAAATACGGAGATATTATATAAAATATATTAGAGAAAATAGTGGGATAAATATATACCGAAGAAGAAAAGTAAACATCATTCATGCATACCAAGAGACAGAAGGATCTTGTTCCAGAAAATCAGAAAGTGGAAAAAAGGTCTTGCAAAAGAAAAAAAACTGCATGGAAAGCTATAGAACTAAAAAGTAAGATAGAAAATGCAGAACAAAAGATTATACAATCAAAAGAAAATGAAAAACGGGACTTGGAAGAAAAAACCCTATTAAATATCAAGCAAAACCCCAAACTATTATACTCATATGCGAAGAAGATGAATAAAAGAAGAATAGAAATAGGCCCTCTGAGAATTGAAGGGAGATTAACGAATGAAAAAAAGGAAATTTGCAACATACTGGCAGAACGATATAAGAGAGAATTCACCCCTAGAATAGATAATGAAGATAATGATATAGAAGTAAGGGAAGAAAATAGTGAATATTTAGCTGACATAGAAATTAATGAAGCTGATATTGTGCAGGCAATTAATGAAATTAAAAATGGAGCTGCTGCAGGGCCGGATGGAGTCCCTGCTATTTTGTTAAAGAAAGTAGTTCATTCTATCGCAAAGCCACTTGCAATATTATTAAGACAAAGTGTAGATACAGGCAAGATTTATGATGAGCACAAATTAGCATATATCACCCCTACTTTCAAAAGTGGATCAAGACTAGAGGCAAGTAATTATAGGCCTGTGAGTCTAACATCACTATTATGAAAGTGTATGAAAGGGTTAATGAAGAAAAATATTATGAAACATTTAATAAAAATAATTTGTTTAATATAGGACAACACGGTTTTCGTACCCGGAAAAAGTACACAAACCCAACTGTTAGTCCACCGTGAGAACATATTCAAAAATATGAAAAGCGGAAATGAAACAGATGTGGTTTATCTAGACTTTGCAAAAGCTTTTGACAAAGTAGACCATAATATATTAGCAAAGAAATTAGAAAAACACAATATCGTAGATAAAGTAGGAAGATGGTTAAAAGAATTTTTACACAACAGAAAACAGATAGTTATTGCAAACGATGAGAAATCGGATGAAACCAAGGTAATATCCGGTGTGCCACAAGGTACGGTGCTAGCTGCAATATTGTTTGTTATTATGATTGAAGACATAGACAGTAATGTTAAGGATTCGTAGTGAGCAGTTTCGCTGATGACACAAGAATAAGTAGAGAAATTACTTGTGATGAAGATAGGAACGCTCTACAAAGAGACCTTAACAAAGTATATGATTGGGCAGAGGTTAAATAGGATGGTATTTAACTCTGATAAATTTGAATCAATAAATTATGGAGACAGAGAAGGAAAGCTATATGCATATAGGGGACCTAATAATGAGTCAATCACAAATAAGGAAGCAGTTAAATACCTTGGTGTGATGATGAATAGGAAAATGTTATGCAATGATCAAATAGCAATTCTGTTGGCAAAATGTTAAAGCAAAAATGGGTGGGAATGTTGTTACGGCACTTCAAAACAAGAAAAGCTGAAAACACATGATTATGCTTTATAAAACATATGTTCGTAGTCCACTTGAATATTGCAATATGATATGGTACCCACACTATCAAAAGGATATTGCACAAATAGAGAGTGTACAAAGGTCCTTTACAGCTAGAATTGAAGAAGTTAAGGACCTAGACTACTGGGAAAGACTACATCCTTAAAATTATATAGTCTAGAAAGGAAGAAGAGAACGCTACATGATAATTCAGGCATGGAAACAGATAGAAGGAATAACAGAAAATATCATGGGAACTAAAAATATCAGAAAGAGCAAGCAGAGGTAGATTAATAGTGCCCAAACTATACCAGGAAAAATAAGGAAAGCACCACAGGACATTAATCCACTACGCACCAGCATCGAAATAATGCAGCGTCTATTCAATGCGGTTGCCAGCTCATCTGAGGAATATATCAGGAGTGAGCGTAGATGTGTTTAAGAATAATCTCGACAAATATCTAAACTGCATCCCAGACCATCCAAGATTGGAAGATGCAAAAAATATACCGGTAAGATGTACTAGCAACTCTCTGGTAGACATTAGAGGCGCCTCACACTGAGGGTACCTGGGGCAACCCGAACGAACTGTAAGGTCTGTAAGGTCTGTAAGAGCAACGGATAACTTCACCATCAAGTGCGTCCAGGTGCGCCGAACTAAGTGCTGTTAGTCATCTCGATAAGTCTCTTTATGATTATTATTATTCAGGCAGTCGACTTAACAGGACGTCGACTTCGAATACAACAGAAGTCGACTCTCTGGGCGGATGTTTTATCACAACTCTATACCTTGATCCCAACGGTCGAAGAGAAAGGTCTCTATTTCAGGTCGATAGCTGACCACAGCCATGTTGGGTAGGAACACTCCTTATCAGTTGTCGAAATATTTTTTTGTCAAGCGTTTAACTTTCCTACGAGAAGGTTTAGCTTGATTTTCTTTAATTTCATTATCTTTATTTTTCTTGATTTTTCTTTAATTTCCTTTATTTTCACATCAAAACACAAGGTCGCAGGACCTCATCGTATAATTGAAATCTGATAAGGTTGTCAAAATGAGCCTTGTGGTGACTATCTACAAGGACATGAGAGAGAGAGAGAGAGAGAGAGAGAGAGAGAGAGAGAGAGAGAGAGAGAGAGGCTAAGAAAAGTCCTTATTAAACTTATGTTAGAGAAAGAAACTAGCAATGACCTTGGTAAGCTTATGTGAGAGAGAGAGAGAGAGAGAGAGAGAGAGATAAAATAGAGCTGGATAAAAATTGAGCCCAAAAGTTGGAGTTTTGAGAGAGAGAGAGAGAGGAGAGCAGGAGAGAGAGAGAGAGAGAGGAGAACGAGGTGAGAGAGACGAGAGAGAGAGAGAGTGAGAGGGCAGGCCAGGCAGGCAGGCAGGCAGGCGGCAGGCAGGCAGGAAGCAAGCAAGCAAGCAAGCATGCGCGCACACACACAAACACGCCCCCATTAACATTCTACCAGTCACTCTGAACAGATATATATTTCTAATGGCTACAATTACTTCTCAGCTTATCAATTCCCCCCTTAAAAAAACCATTTCATACGCTTTTTCCAGCAGCTATCACCTTACTTTTGAAGCTATCAACCCTTCCTGCCACCTCTACCCGTTCCTCCATCTCTCAAGCACAGACCAGCCACTCCTACTCTAGCATCATTCAACTCTGCCTTTCTACTATTTTTCACAATGTGAGAAATTTTCAAGTAGCCACTCATTCCATCGTGCTAAAGGCCACTTTAATACAAGAGTTATTTATGCAATGTATAATCTGGACTTTATTTATTTGTTCTCTTAATCGTTTAC
>NC_061107.1:5864729-5879729 GCF_015104395.2 Macrobrachium nipponense
ACTGAGTATATATAATTTGTTTACTTTTAAGTATTTACAAGTTTTTCGTTTGGTTTAATAATAATAATAATAATAATAATAATAATAATAATAAATGTCCCGCATTTCAGCTCAGGGCATATACATAGTAGATAAACAATATAGAAATATGTGTATACAATACACATATTTTTGGAACTAGAGATAAAAAAAGTATATAATGTAATAATTTGAAGACACAAAAAAGAAAGAAAAAGTCATTGATAAGATAACAGTACTATAAGACTGATTACGTATAGATTTTAAATTCCGGAATTTTATCACAGTTTTGTAGAATTTTTATAACATTATAGCAAGATAAGATAGTTAAGCATAGATTTTATTGGTGCGTTTTATAGCATTTCTATAACACTCACTATTGGAGACTTTGAAATATTATAACATTTCTATAACACTCACTATTGAAGACTTGACATATCACAGCGCAGCTAGGATGATGCTATTTTGTCAGAATTTTCCAACGGTTCTATAGCATTATAGCAAGAAAGCAATACTGTATAGATAGTTTAAGTATAAATTTCGAATGACGTTTGTCACGATTTTTCTAAGATTTCTGTAACACTCACTCCGACGAGACATTGACATATTACAGCACAAATACGTCATGACTCTCGATTCATTTGTCAAGGACAAATGATTGGCCTTTTCCAAGTAGGCCAAGGAAAAAAAAAATCTTTGAAATATTGATGAATGAAATTCCATCGCTTCGTATAAAAGTTGGCTCTTTCTGGTTTAGGGTGAAGTGAACCTCTAGGAATATTTTTTGGGCGCCTCAGTGGCGTGGTTGGTTTGGTGTTTGCTTCTCACCTCGGTGGTCGCGGGTTCGATTCCCGGCCATTCCATTGAGGAGTGAGAGATGTGTATTTCTGGTGATAGAAGTTCACTCTCGACGTGGTTCGGAAGTCACGTAAAGCCGTTGGTCCCGTTGCTGAATAAACCACTGGTTCCATGCAACGTAAAAACACCATACAAACAAAACAAACAAACATTTGACAGCTTCATAATGATTCCTCTTTGGTATTTTGTATTAAGAGCAGGGTATCAAGTTGCCTTGTAGTATTAGAAAATTTTTTTCATTATTATTATTTATTTATTTGTTTATTTATTTATTTATTTATTTATTTATTTATTTTGTAATGTGGGGTTCCGGGTTGCATCCTGCCTCCTTAGGAATCCATCGCTTTCCATACTGTATGTGCTGTTTCCATTATTATTATTATTATTATTATTATTATTATTATTATTATTATTATTGTTTTTGTGGTTGTTGTTGTTGTTGTTATTATTATCATCATAATTTTTTTGGTCTATCACAGTCGTTCCCAGGAGCACACACTTTTGCAGGAGTCCTGGAGCGACTAAGGCATCTAGTTTTTCAAGGGTCCTTTTCATGGATCTTGGGATTATTATTATTATTATTATTATTATTGTTATTATTATTATTATTATATTATTTATTATTATTATTATTATTATTATTATTATTCAGAAGAAGAAACCCAGTTCATATGGAAGAAGTCCTCCACAGAATATTCCCAAAAAAATTAGAATTCCTCAACCAAAATTTAAGGTTGCCACCAAAATGAAAGATTTTGGCCTCTAAACCCCCCCCCCCCCCCCCCCGCCCCCCCACCCACCCCCCCAAAAACTTCCCTTTGCATCAAACCCTTCTCTGGTCTTGTAGCAAGCAGAATTCGGGGAAAAGTGGACCAAGAAGTCGACTGTAATTTAATTTATTTTTTTCTTGACTGAAAACTTGAGTTGTAAAGCATACACCCTTTTATAGGTGCTTGTAATGGGACAACTAATGTTCATCATGTCTTAAGTTTTAAGAGACTTTTCTTCAACTTTTTTGGGGCCTAGTGGGCGGGAATAATTGATGGCATAATGAGGAAATAGAGCTTCCAGTCTTTATTTTGCAACTCTTAAAGTTTATTATGATTATCTGAGTTTCAAGAAACTTCTGTAAATTGTTTAGTTAATTGAAAATGAGATGAACCTTTTTTAGATTTTTGTTGAAAAATTTTTGATTAGTTCTCAACAAGTTTAGTTTACCTGCCTATTGAATATGTTTATTTTAATTTGAACTAGTTAAAAATGACCTAATTTATCATGAGAAACATACGAAATTAAGTTATATTCATGTTCAACTTTTAACAAGAATATTCTACTTCAAATAATGTTAATGTAGCATTATTTTGTAGTCTTTTACAAATGTTTCAAGTCATTGTCGACTTAGTTTTTCTTTTGCACCTCATTTAGCAAATGCGAATCATTTAAATGTCCTTTGAGAATGTGTTTAATTGTCTCCATAAAGACTTCTCGGTTCCGGAATATCCTTTTTAAGCTGCAGTAATATATTTATTTTAAAGCTCTTGTGCCCCTATTTTAGAAGCAGATTTTTTTTTGTGCTTAGGATTTTTCGTACCTAAGTTGAATTCGTTTGAAGGAACCCTTTTGCCTATTAACTTTTGATTCTTTTGAAGTGACCTCTTTACAACTATGGTTTAAAATCTCAGTCACATTTTCCATTTTACATTCAAGTTTAAATCGTTTGACGGAGCTCTATTACATTTAAAGTTTAAATTTCAGTTTCATTTCACTTTTACATTGAAGGAACTCCTTTAGAATTATCGTTTAAAATCTTTTTTTTTCATTTTCCATTTTACGTTTAAGTGTAAATATTTTGAAGGAATTTTATTTTAAATTGAAGTTTAAATCGTTTGAAGTCATTTTTTTACAATTATGGTTTAACATCTTATTTTCATTTTCCATTTTAGTTTAAGATCGGTTTCATTTCACTTTTACATTGAAGTTTAAATCATCTGATGGAACTCTTTTTAAAATTATGGTTAAAATTTTTATTTTCATTTTTCATTTTACGTTCAAGTGTAAATATTTTGAAGGAACTCTTTTGTAATTGAAGTTTAAATCATTTGATGGAACTCTTTGACAATGATGGGTTAAAGTCTGTTTCATTTCACTTTTACACTTTTAAGTTTAAATCGTTTGAAGGAACTTTTTACAAATAACGTAGATGGCACAAAACAAACCTTCATTTGTTTGTATTTAAAAATATATAAACAATAATATTTTACTTATATCTCTCACTAGGTTACACTTTATCTCCTGTAACGAGAATATAAACAATATCACTTTCATTTCTCAGTTGCTGACACTGTATCTCTAATTAATTAACTATAATAAACAATACCTCTTTCATTTTCCAAACGATGATACTATAGTATCCCTAGTAACTATGGTAAACAATACCACTTTCATTTTCCAAATTATGACACTATATTTCTGGTAACTAATATATTAACAATATCACTTTCATTTTTCAAATGACACTATATCTCTGGTAACTATTATAAAAACAGTACCATTCATTTTCCAGATGATGACTTAATTTCTGGTAACTAGAGTATATACAATATCACATTCATTTCTCAGATGACACTGTATCTCAAGGTAACTGTAATATAAACAATACCACTTTCATTTTCCAAATTATGCCACTATATTTCTAGTAACAATAAAATAAACAATATCACTTTCATTTTTCAAAGGACACTATATTTTATATTAACTATAATATAAACATTACCACTTTCATTTTCTAATAACTATAATATAAACATTACCACTTTCATTTTCTAATAACTATAATATAAACAATATCACTTTCATTTCTCAAACAATCAAACTATATCTCATTTCTCAAATGATGACACAATATTTATAACAACTATAATATAAACAATTTCATTTCTCAAACAACCACACCATATCGCCAGTAACTTCGATATAAACAATACCACCTTCATTTCTCAATTAATGACACTATATCTCCTGTTACCAAACAGACCTTTGGCTAAAGTGTACATCATCAAACAGATATGGCGACTGACACCATGAAATAAGTTATGAATATTCTATCATAACCAGTCTAAGGAAACTCGGTCATCTCATAAGTCGAGCCTCCTGCATCTGGTTGTAATTGTGGGGTTGTGACCTGATTACTCGTTGTGTCACACAATGTGATTGTTTGACCGTATGCTGGCCTCTGGCATGTTGGTGGGCTGAGGCTCGAGAGCCTGTTATTGAGTCTCTATTTACTTGGATGAATTGAGAGAGAGAGAGAGAGAGAGAGAGAGAGAGAGAGAGAGAGAAGAGAGATTATTCTTGTGAATGTGGTAGCAAGATTGATTCATGTAAATGTAATGGCAATGATTTTTTTATTATGTAAATGTAATGGCAATTATTTTTTTCTGTCTCTCTCTGTCTATGTTAGTTCCAACATGGTGGTTCCTCTCTCTCTCTCTCTCTCTCTCTCTCTCTCCTCTCTCTCTCTCTCTCTCTGTGTGTGTGTCTATGCTAGGTCCGCCAACATGGTCTCTCTCTCTCTCTTGTGTCTTATGCTAGGTCCAACAGGTCTCTCTCTCTCTCCTGTGTCTATGCTAAGGTACCAACATGGTCCTCTTCTCTCTCTCTGCGATCTCCTCTCTTCTCTCCTCTCTATCTCTCTCTCCTCTCTCTTCTCGCTCTCATTTGTTATTTTCAAATGATGGTCCCATCCTCTCTCTCTCTCTCTCTCTCTCTCTCTCTCTCTCTCTCTCTCTCTCTCTCTCTCTCTCTCTCTAAAGCCAAGAGTCACTGTGCATTCTACCTCTCCGTCCGTCAGCTTATGTTGCTGTTTCGTTCATTCTTGTCACAAATTTATAGTTGTTTCTCCCGTGGACTACGTGAGTGGCCCCACGTTGTTGTCCTGTTTTAGCTGTTGTTGCTGCGGATGTCCTCCTGTTGTACGCGTTGTTCTCTCTCTCTCTCTCTCTCTCTCTCTCTCTCTCTCTAAAATACACCTACGTTTGTAGGAGCATCGCCTTCTTGTTTTTGCCTCCCTCCTCCTCCTCCTCCTCCTCCTCCTCCTCCTCCTGAAGTGTCAAGGATGAACGCCCTTAGGAACTCCAGGCAAAATTTGACCACCATCTGCCTTTTTTTCCCGCCGCAGGCTTCGCCCTTCGTCAACCCCAGGTCGATTGTTCGAGTCCTTCCTGGTGAAAAGGTCCTCCTTGTTACCGTGTGGTGGTGGCTGTGGGTTTGGGAGTGGGTGAGTGAGGGAGAGAGAGAGAGAGAGAGTGAGAGTGAGTGGGTGAGGAAGGGCGGGTGGGGTCTTCAGGTGCGAAGCGCCTTACCTGACTAGTGATTCTTGCTTCCTTGTAATTTTTTTTTTTACTTGTTTTTTGTTGTTTTTTTTTTTTTTTCTCTAAATTTGGCGTTGCTTCATAACAGTTAGTGGTACATTCTACTAGCCCAATATAGGTTCTCTGTTGTTATGTAAAGAATTGATGTGGAATTAATTTAGCGTTTTATAATATTTTTGTGACAATTTTTTTTGGCTGATGTCAGCAAAAAAAATCATATTGAATTTACTTCTCTAAATTCGGCGTTGACCCCATAACAGAAGTAGTGTTTCACTTTTACACAGATATAATGTTTACTCTGAATGGTTATGTAAGAATTAATGCGGAATTGATTTAGCGTTTTATAATTTTTTACTTATTTATTTTTTTGGTGTCAGCAAAAGATCATATTGAATTTACTTCTTTAAATTTGGCGTTGGCTCCATAACAGAAGTAGTGGTTCACTTTTACACCAATATAATGTTTACTCTGAGTGTTTACGTAGGAATTGATGTGGAATTTATTTAGCGTTTTGTAATATTTTCCTTTTTTTGCTGGTGGTAGCAAAAAAATCAAATTTACTTTACTTTATCGTTTTTGCGGTGGCTTTAGGCTAAAGTGTGTGTTTCTTTTAACACAGATTTTGTTTTTTAAATTCAAAGATTTTGTAAGTTGTGATGTGGAATTAATTTTGCGTTTTCTAATAATTTTCCCTGATATTAGGAAATAGCAAATTAAATTCACCTCGCCAAGTGTTTGTGCTGGTTTCATGCCATATAACGCAAAATATGATTTTCCAAGCACTCAAAAGTTTATATAAGCTATAATATCGAATTAATTTAGATTTTTTCCTTATGAAGACTCAAATGATCACCCGATCATCAGAACCATATTTACAGCCTTGCAGAATCTTTACTGAAAAGAAATTAAGAAATTTTGCATATTTGTATTTAAATGTTTTGATATTTTAAGTTTTTTTTCCTCGTACATAAAAACATCTGATTCACGGCCCTTATTTTTTATTATTACTTTTTTTTTTTTACATAAACGTGAGGTGGATCTCACTTTTGGTATAAGTAAGAATTTTCGCTTAAACGATGGAGGTGATTTATATATACTTGATATTCGGATTATTTGATTAGGAGCTTTTATATTTTTTATTTAAAATTTTTTAAAAATTTATTCTATGCCTTCATTTAATCGTGCCTTCAAAATCTTGAGCAGTCTTCATCTGCTGACGTTGCATAAGATTAATTTTGAAGGGTATGGCCAGAATTTTTGACAGCACGTCATATTTTTGAATTTTAAAAAAATTCATTTTATCAAACACCTTCCTGCTCTCAGATTTTGGAGCGTTAATAGTATCTATATTTTTTGAATCTATCTTTTAAATTTTGAATTGATTAAGAATCTTACTTTTAAAATTTGAATGAAGCATTTTATTTTTAAAATTTTAATTCATTTTTATTTTTAAAATTTTAATTGATTTTTATTTTAAAAATTTTAATTGATGAAGATTCTTGATTTTAGAATTTTAATTAAGAATCTTAATTTTAAAATTTTTTAATTGAATAAGAATCTAAACTTTAAAATTTGAATTGATTTTTATTTTTAAAATTTGGGTTGATTTTCTTTTAAAAATTTGAATTGATTAAGAATAATATTTTTAGAATTTTAATTAAGAATCTTATTTTTAAAAATTTGAATTGGCTAAGAATAGTATTTTAAAAATTTTAATGGATTAAGAATTTATTTTTAAAACTAAATAATCTTATTTTTGAAATTTAATTAAAAATCTTATTTTAAAAATTTTAATTAAGAATCTTATTTTAAAAATTTAAATTAAGAATCTTATTTTTAAAGTTTTAATTAAAAATCTTATTTTTAAAATTTAAATAATCTTATATTAAAAAATTAATAGGAATCTTAATTTTGAAATTGAATAAGAATATTTTTTTTTTAATTTAAAAGAGTCTTAATTTTAACATTTTAATTCAGAATCTTATTTTTAACATTTGAATGAATTAAGAATCATATTTTTAAAATTTTAATTGAGTAAGAATCTTAATTTTAACATTTTAATTGATTCAGAATCTTATATTTAAAATTGTAATTAAGAATGTTATTTTTAACATTTGAATTAATTAAAAATCATATTTTGAAAATTTTGAATTGATTAAGAATCTTAATTTTAACATTTTAATGGATTCAGAATCTTATATTCAAGATTTTAATTAAGAATGTTATTTTAAACATTTGAATGAATTGAGAATCCTACTTTAAAAATTTTAGTTAATTAAGAATCTTAATTTTAATATTTTAATGGATTAAGAATTTCATTTTTGAAATTTTAATTGACTAAAGACTTTCTTTCTCCTTGTGATAGGTGTTTTGTCTCAGCCATTCAGTCTATGAATAAAATTTATGATTTATTCATATATCTCTCCATCGCCTGTCTTCATCTGTCGCCCATCAGATAGATGATGCTTCTTCCTGTGATGTGTTAAGGGACTCTCTCTCTCTCTCTCTCTCTCTCTCTCTCTCTCTCTCTCTCTCTCTCTCTCTCTCTCTCTCTCTCATTTAGTCTCGGGTTATCTTCCTAAATATTGTGTTTGTTACAAATATCCTGACAATAGGAACGTATTGTACAAACAGACGTTTTTAAACAAAGCAACGTTTTGTACAAAAATACGTTTTCAAACAAAGCAACTTAATGTATAAACAGATGTTTATAAAAAAAGCAACATATTGTATAAAAATACGTTTATAAACAATCCAACGTATCATGTAAACAGACGTTTGTAAACAAAGCACCTTATTATATAAAGTCTTTTGCAAAGATAGCAACGTATTGTACAAACAGACGTTTGTAAACAAAGGAACGTCATGTATAAACAGACGTTTTTAAACAAAGCAGCGTTTTGTACAAAGACGTTTCTAAACGAAGCAACTTAATGTATAAACAGACGTTCATAAACAAGCAACATATTGTATAAAATACGTTTATAAACAATGCAACTTATTATATAAACAGACGTATATAAACAAAGCAACTTACGGTATAAACACACTTTTATAAACAATGCAACGTATTATGTAAACTGTTTTTTTAAAGCACCGTATTGTATAAACAAACATTTATAAACAAAGCAACTAACTGTATTAACAGTCGTTTATAAACCAAGCAACGTATTGTACCAACAGACTTTTATAAAAAAAAAAAGCAACGTATTGTATAAACAAAAATTATTCACGTCTAGAATCGCAGCGAGTAGTATCTGTCTTTTATTTAGAAATATTCTTTCTTTCTTAACTATTGTATTATAAAAAAAAAAAAACAAACAAAAGGGCCATGCCCTTCGGGATTGGCGATCCTTCTTCTACGGCGCTGAAACGGAGCAAGGGCGCCCTTCAGCCAGCCAGCCACCAGCAGCAGCAGCCTGCCCGTGTGTGTGTGTGTGTGTGTGTGTGTGTGTGTGTAGTCTCCTGCCCCAAAGCGGGATGGGTATGATGCCATATACAGGCACTCCCTCCGGAGAGGAAACAGCTGTTACGTTTGTTCCTCCTTTGGGCCTGAGATCCTTTTTCAGGATTTGGCTGTTTCCTTGGCCATATTTATTTCAGTCTCTGATATTTCTGTTTAATTTCGTCTGTTATCAGTTATACTTCCTTCTCTTACCTTTATCAAGTTTATCTTCTTATTTACTTCCTTCTTTTCATCTTTTTTTTACAGGCTTTGGCTGTTTCCTTGGATATGATTAATTTTGTGTCTGATATTTCTGTTTCATTTTATGTATTTGTTATGTCTGTTCTCAGTTACTTCAGTCTCTTACCTCTATCAAGTTTATTTTCTTATTTACTTCTTCCTGTTCCTCTTCTTTCGTTTCTTCTGGTGCTCTCTGTTGTCGTGATTCGTTTTCTAGATTCATCCTCTTGACAGTGGTAGGATTTGGTAGAATTCACCGAAGGATTCATGCAGAAAAGTATATAGGATATATCAAACATCAGTGTGTACAGAAGTACCAGAATGAATGAAATGTTTATACACCAGTTTCAGTGGATAAAGAATTACTATATTCCTGTATCCCTGTATAGTTTCAGTGTATACAGGTGTACTGTATACAACTGTATACCTGTAGGATGTATAAAACACTAGCCTTAACGTCAGTGTTTACAGAAGTACCAGAATAAATGAAATGTTTACAACCCTTGGTTTCAGTGGATAAAGAAGTTGTGTATACGTGTATAGTTTCAGTGTATACAGGAGTACTATATACACCTGTATACCTGTAGATGTATACAACACTAGCCCTAATTTCAGTGTTTACAGAAGTACCAGAATGAATGAAATGTTTACACACTAGTTTCACTGGATAAAGAACTACTATATACCTGTATCCCTGTATAGATTCAGTGTATACAGGAGTATTGCAATCACCTTTTTACCTGTAACCTGTCCTTCGGGCCAGGTAGGAATGTAGGATCTGTCATTATCATCAACGATTGGGTGTAACTACTTTCAAGTCTTGGGGGCCCTGTACTTGCATATCCATCATAGCAGACTGGTGATATGTAGCTGCTATCAGTGTATAATGACCCAGCCCTTTTTCAACTCTCCTCCATAATTATTATTATTATTCTTATTATTATTATTATATATGATTATATTATTATTATTATTATTACCCCTTATTATTTATTATTATTATTTTATTTTATTAATTATTATTATTTATTATTTTATTATTATTATTATTATTATTAATAAAAAAAGAAAACCCCAAAAATCACTTTTTAACTTGTTTACTTGTAGTAAGTATTTACATTTAATTTTACTTACAAGTAAACAAGTTAAAAAGGGGATTTTGTGGGTTTCTTTTTCAATTATTATTAGGTATTTTATTATTATTATTATTATTATTATTATTATTATTGGAAAAAGGGTTATATCCATTAACGTAACTCTGTTATTAACCTTTTGTTCAATTTTCTCTGAAAGTGACGAAGATTTATTCTTGAATAACCAACGCAAATGATACTCGGAGGTGAATACCGCATTGATTCATCGATCGGGCTGCGAAGTTTACTACTATCTGGCGTCACAACCGGCAGGGTCAGTGACGCCCCGAGAGAAGGTGAACATACTTTGCGAAAAAGTCCCCCTCCTGCAGGTGTCCTACCACCAGTTCCCTCGGCAACACCAGTGGGCGACGCCCATCATATACCCTTCCCTACCTGCCTAGGATCTAGGGACCTCCCTCTCCCTCTCTCCCTCTCCCTCTCTCTCCCTCTCCCTCCTCCGGTCAGGTCCTGGCAAGCCTCCCACACCTTCAGTAGACTTAACGAGGTGACGCCCTCGGAGCCTCTGCGAGAGGGAGACAACACCCTTTTAAAGGCGATCAGTAGTGGACCACTTGCCCTTTTTTTTTAATGTTATTTAATTTTTTTTTCTAAGGATTTTAGGAGCTTATTTTAGGAGGTTTTATTTAGGGATCTCTTCCTCGTCTGCTCTTCGTGTCGAAGAGGAATTTAAAGGACTTTAGATACTTTAAAAAAGTAACTGTAACTTGCCCCCTTTTTTTTAAATTTAATTTTTAATTTTTTTCTAAGGATTTTAGGAGCTTATTTTAGGAGGTTTTAGTTAGGGATCTCTTCCTCGTCTGCTCTTCGTGTCGAAGAGGAATTTAAAGGACTGTTTAGATACTTTAAAAAAAAAAGTAACAGTCATTGTAACAGTAATTGTAGACTGTCTTCCCAGAAGACTGTCTAGATGTTTAAGATAAAACAATAATTCATTATTAACTTCTTATTCATCTAGTCGACAAATACTGATGCTTTTAATCGTGTGCAATCATTCTTTATTTCCCTTCTTACCTCCTCTGACTTCTTCCTAATGAGTACTATGTTCTTCGCAAGTTTGAATTTCAAGTCAGTGGCCCCTTTGGTGGGCTTGTTCCGTATGAATAGGGTTCATCTTGGGAGTAATAATATTAATCTTATTGTTACCTGCAGCAAGTATAATTCATGGGGATTTTTCTCGTACGTAATTCGTCTACCTCGCTCGCGTCTCTCTCTCTCTCTTCTTTTTTTTATTTTATTTATTTTTTTTTAAGTTTCTTCTAGTCAGCATAATAGTTTATTTCTCGACCTACCTTGGCGATGGGAGAGCCAGATTTCTTGCAAGGCCCAGGCGTTGTCCTAATCGCTTGCATAATGGCTTTTGTAAACCCAGCCCACGAAGTTGTAGCAGTGTTCGAGTTCCAAAGTAGAAACATTTATTTTTTTAAGTGAATTACTCCACAGGCGAAGCACTTTTTTTTTTTTTTTTTTTTTTCATTCAAGCGCCCCTCAGGTTAGACTTAACCTTCTGAAATACATAGCATTTAATGATGACAATTTAGATAGCCAAGTGCCAGGTACTCTTTATATAAGAATTTATAAACTTACAGTGATTAGTCAGTTTTTGTTATGAAATTACAGTGAATAGTTAGTTTTTTCTATAAACTTAGTTTAGCTAATTTTTTCTATAAATTACAGTGAATAATTAGTTAGTTTTTTTATATAAAATTACAGTGAATAGTTGTACTCTGTTTTTTTCCATCTGTCCATCCGCCTGTGGTGTTTGCGCATGGTAACACTGCGTCCCGGGCTTTAAATAACATCCTATTTCGAATATTAATGGTGTAATTCGCTTACAGTAAATTATTAAAACACTTTCCAGTTGCAAATGTACACCAAGATATCCTTTTATTTACCTAAAACTTACACATAGCGTAACTATTTAAAGCCAGGGACGCAGTGTTCCCATGCGCAACCACCACAGGCAGATGGACAGATGGAAAAAAACTGAGTATAGTTAGTTGTTTTTTTCTATAAAGTTACAGTGAATATTTTTTCTATAAAATTACAGTGAATGGTTAGTTTTTCTATAGAGTTACAGTGAATAGTTAGTTTTATCTATAGTTTTCGTGAATAGTTTTTTTTTTCTATAAAATTACAGTGAATAGTTTTTTCTATAGAATTACAGTGAATAGTTATGTTTTTCCTATAAACTTTCAGCGAATAGTTAGTTTTTTCTATAAAAAGAATTTAACCAGTGAATAGTTAATGTTTTCCTATAAACTTTCAGCGGAATAGTGAGTTTTTTTTCTATAAATTTCCCAGTGACATATTTAATTATATTATTTTTTCTATAGAATTAGGTAATAGTTATGTTTTTTCTATAGAATTCCTCTGAATAGTTAGTTTTTTTTTTCATATAAATGTCACTGGCGGTTTATGACGTAGAATTATTGATAGGAAAGATGATGTGGCTTTATTATAAAGCTTATGAAACGTCATATTGAATTTTGAATTTGCATATTACATAACGGAGTGACTCGCATCGAGATCGAACCCCGGGTCTCTCGAAGGAAAGGCCAGGGTGCTTCCAATTAACCCACACAGGTCACGTGATCAATTTTTAGAGAGACCAAGGTTCGATCCCAGTGTGTTTCAGGAATTTATTGCATATTTATGCAGTAAATCAAAGATTGTTAAAGAATTTTGTTGAATGTTTAATTTAAATAATATTTTTTTGTTTATTACGAGTTGTAAAATAAGGGTTATTTTAATATATTTTACTTGAATGTTAAAACATTATCTTTCAGTAGGTCTTACAAGCACTTATGTCTTTCTTCCTCTGAAAGAAAGACGGCGTAACATTCCCACGAGAAAAAAGGGAATTCGAAGTGTCTTACATAAACAATAAATAAACATTAAATAAAAAATAAAAAATTGAAAAGCGTCACTTTGCGTCTTCCGTAGCTAGAAAAAAAAATCTAGAAAATGACAGTAATGAAGACTTGTTTGAGTACTATATCTAGAAGTACCTTAGTAGCAGCAGAAGAAGTAAGTAGTAATAGTAGTAGGCGCCGGTGGCGGTACCGTCGTACCTCGCGTCTTGTCGATCTAGTCTCTCGAATCTGTCGCCAAAATCCGTCGCCATGAAGTACGGCGACACGTTCGTGCGCTCAGTACGCCGCTCGCTGCGTCTGAAGAAGTCGAAGAGCGTGACGATCACGCCCACGCCCGCTGCTGCTGGTACAACAACAACAGCAAACAACAATAACAACAACAACATCGACAGGAAGTCAGGTAATGTGTTGTTTTTTTCCCGGGAGGTTGTGAGTGACGATTACGTCATCGTCAAGTTGTTCTTGACAATATTTTTTTATTATGTTGCGAATTATGTGGATGTGAAATTATTGCAGGTAATTTTTTTTTATAGTTGCAAATAGTTTTTTTATTTATTTTTTTTTTTTACAGTGTTTGACACTGAAGGTAATGAACTATATAATTTGATTTTTAATTTGACACTGAAGGTAATGAACTATTTAATTTTATTTTTAATTTGACGCTGAAGGTAATGAACTATTTAATTTTATTTTTAATTTGACGCTGAAGGTAATGAACTGTTTAATTTGATTTTTAATTTGACCCCTGAAGGTAATGAACTGTTTAATTTGACTTTTAGTTTGACACTGAAGGTAATGAACTATTTAATCTGATTTGTTATTTGACACTGAAAGTAACCGCGTATAACTTGAATTGTTATTTGACACTGAAGGTAATAAACTATTTAATTTAATTTTTAATTTGACACTGAAGGTAACTGTGTTCAACTTGAATTGTTCTTTGACACTGAAGGTGACTTAGTTTTTATTTTTTATGTTATTTGACACAGAAGGTAACCAAGTGTTTAATTTTTTTTTAATATGTGAGTATTTGATACTGAGGGTTACCAAGTAGTTTATTGCTTTTTTAATTTACTGTAACTTCTGGATAATTGACACTGAGGGTAACCAAGTATTTGATTTTTTGGGTGTTTGACACTAGGTAATTTATTTTCTGTGGTATTTGACATAAGAGGTAATTACTTTTTCGTGTGGTTTTTGACACTGAAGGTATTACGTTTTGTGTGGTATTTGACACTGAAGGTATTATGTTAGTGTGGCATTTTACTCTGAAGGTATTAGTTTTGTGTGGTATTTGACACTGAATGTATAATTTTTTGTGTGGCATTTGACACATAAGCATTATTTTTGTGTGGTATTTGACACTGAAGGCTTAGGTTTTGTTGTTGCCAGCTATTGAAATCATTTGGTATTTGACACCGCAGATAAATGTTTTTCTCATTTGACACTGAAAGTAACCAAGTATTTAATTTGTTGGTTACTGAATACACTAAGATAATAAAGTAATAATATTTTTTAATATTAAGTTGCAGGTTGAAATGTGCAAGTGAATTGAACATGAAAATGCTGTAAAAGTTCGTAGCTTTTGCTTTGCCATAGCAATAATTTCGAATTATCACGCTGACGTCATAACTCGTCAGTGTGCCAGTAGTTATTCCAGATTATCACGCTGACGTCATAACTTTCGGTATAAGTTTTTTTTCTCCTGATTATTGCTGACTGTTTGCTGCTAATTATTCCTGGTTTATCAGTAATTGTTATTTCTTGAGTTTTTCTGGTTTAAAAAATGTAAATGGGCCTGCATTTTTAGATAGTGTTAAATTTGATTAAAATGTAATGATTATGTAATAATTATATACATTTATATATATACACACATATACATGCAGATATACCGTATGTGTGTTATATATATATATATATATATATATATATATATATATATATATATATATATGTATATATATATATATATATATATATATATATATATATATATATATTTGTAGTATAATATATATAATAATATATATATTGTG
>NC_061107.1:5881264-5918764 GCF_015104395.2 Macrobrachium nipponense
CTTCCTTCTCCTTATCCGCCGAGGGTAAGGAGGTTTAATAATAAGGGAGAAAACACTGTTTTAGGATGCCTTTCCAATAGCTATCCTTGGCAGTCTGGGACGTTCTACAGCTGCCGAGGGGACGCCTGAACGGTGGGGATTCTCCATAACCTCCGTACGGCTTTTGACATTCCTTCTCCTCTGGGCCTGGGAGCTTGAAAGAGGTCTAGGCCTGGGAGCGAGATGAAGCCGATCAGACGCACCCTCCATTGCAAAGGAGAACACTATAATCACTTCTTACCTTTTAGTAGCTCGCTTTTTGAGCTACATCCATTTCTTCCAATTGCAACTATGAATTTGTAGTTTCTGTGAAGTAAGAAGGTGATGAGGATACAACACTACTAGCACTGTTAACACTATAACTACTCGTTAGTACGAGAGCTATTAAAACTTCTAAAGGAAGCGTATCTAGTTATATGCTTTTCTGACTTCCTAAAGCAGGAAGTTAGTTTTATATTTCCTCAATCAAAATCTAACACTTATTACACGTATTAATGAATAAATATTAATATTTCCCTTTCTTGCAAACTATGTGAGTGTCTACCGAAAACTTCGGTAGTTACACGTCATATATTCTTCGAAATTTTTGAAGCCAAATTCATTAAAAAGTTAATAAAAGCGTGTGCCGAACCAAAGACCCATTACTTCCCTGCAAAAGACAGCCTAGAAGATCGATGGCGATGAAACACGAAAATCCAGTCAGGAGGTACCGCAAACGTATGTTTACAATACGGGCGACAGAGAAAATCTGAATTAGAAAACGGGAATGGTTCCCATTCCCGCCACCCAGCGGCAGGGTGGTAGATCACCTGACCTACCTGTAGTGTGTGCCGCGAAATTCGAATTTCTGTCGGGGACGACGGAGTCTATAGCTAAGTATATATCTGACAGGGAAGTTGAATGTATAAAATAATAAAATACAAAAGCACACGTACTTAAAAGTATTTTAACACATACACAAAGGAAACCAAATTTGAGAGACACAAAGCATACGACGAAAGGCGGGCAGAGAGAAGTGGAGAACACATCTGTCAACCAGCGCGGCCGAAAGCAAAGTGGATCTTCACCTCCCAGTCGCGCGGTGCGCGGACTGTCGGACAAGCAGTTATCTACCGAACTCCCTTGTTCGAAGCTTGCAACCGGTTCCAGCTGCCGCAAGTTACATTCCTATTGTAAAGGACCACCGATGGTTTGTATTCGTATCGGAACAACATTTCAAATTAATCATCATAAATATGTAAAATATTGATGTTTTACTATTTATTTAAATAATTATCTAGTGCACGCTTGTCGTTTTTCTGTTTTTACCAAACCAAAACAGTTTGTTTAACTTAAAAAAACGTTCGTGGCCCAGTGGACCGTGTTCCGATTGTTGTGATGAAAGTGCCCCAGCATCTATGGGTACAAGTGGTGTGTGGATTTATCACAGGAAATGGGAAGTTTGTTGACACAAGCGACTCCACAAACATCAAGATGGCATCAATCTTCTAAGATATTTAAGCGTAAGAAAAATTCCGAAAACGTTTTAATGAGATTTGCATTGCGTTGGCCACCCTTTTCACTACCCTCTGTTTAATGCTTTAAATTTGGCCTTAATTTCTAAATTTGGAGAAAATACTTACTTCGAAAGGAGAGTAGAGGTCTTTAGCTCCGTCTCTCACCAACAACAAGTCGCGACTGATGCCCATCTCCGGTGTCAAGACGCGTTAGGCTATAAGTACTTTTTCGGAGGGTGTCCAGCCGTGACCGTCGGTGAGTTGAGCCACTCCATGCGGTTACCATTTACCCTAGGGCGTCCAATGTATTTCGCCGTGTTTAGTACTGGACCCCGGGGGTTAATTACAGTCGTCCGAATAAATATTACTTAAAATTTTTGTTCAGTAGGTAAAAATGCATAGAAAAACCGCAACTGCCATAGTCTAGGCCGCCGCGGATAAGTACCCTAGATCTACCTAGGAAAGACTTAGGCTAATTTCCCCGACCTATTAAATGCATAATAACCACTTACAATAAGCTTTTAAAGTCCAGGAATTAATTCAATAAAGTTAAATTACATTTCACGAACAAAATACTCACATTATTAGAGAGATAATCGAGATGATAATAGGGTAGGGTCCGTCACTATCAACTGCTTGGAAACGCATGTAAACAAACTGACATTGGAGAGTGGCACTATTCAGGAAGTTAATTTTACAATTAAACGTTAATATAAACATTTATGTTTAGCATTAAGAGCAGTATTTAACATGTAAATATTTTTGTAATGTATAATACACATTTTAAGTTAGAGTATGACATAAGAGCTATTCACTCGATTCCAAACATTCCAATCTCATAGTTTGAAATACAAAGAACAATGCCATAGAGAGGAAACTGAAAAAAAAAACTTCCTCTTCACGAAACATGAAGGGCGTTTGAAAGTTTTGACAAATTAAAAAGTCATCAATTTGCGAAATTTTCACTTCGAAATATATTATACAATTTTAATATGACAAATCAGTCCAAGATAAGCATTAGAAACACAGATCATGATAATAAATTGTTAATTTATTCGGAAGATAGGAGGCAGCGAAAAGGTTAAGTGTATCTTTGTAAGAATACAATGAGTGAACTAATATGATGAAATGATATTAAATTAAATTTGCTTTATTAATTCATAAAAATACAGAAGCAATGTCTCATTTTGGTATGAGAAATCTTGATTTATTCGTAAGATAAACAAACGGCAAGGTATTCGTTAGATCAGATAAATGAATAAACAATGTATCTGTAAGAATAAAATTAACGAACTAGTCTAATAAGATTAAATAAAACGAAACTTGTCGTATGACACCAGAGAATACAGAACCAATGTTTCATTTTCAGGTCAGTCAGCTGTGCTATGTTTACAGACTACACAGCAACACAGCCTAAAAATGCAAGTTGGCAACTGTATAATGGAATTCGAAAGTAAACAGCAGCGTGAGGTCTTGTACTTTTAAGTGATACAGAACGTTTATAAGGTAAAGCCAATTGTTTACAGTGACTTTTATGAAAAACTGAACATTGTTGGATTACCGTCACCCACTTATTTCTTCGTTAATAACGAGAACAAAAGTGTTAAGTGCTCTCAAAGTGTTTCATCTTTTGTTAAAGTTAAGGATCACGTTGGTCGGCGGGCGAAGGTAAGAGTTGCCAATTATATATTTTTTCATTCCAGTATGTCCCTTGTTCCTTTTACAATGTTTGATCAGTCCATCCTGTGTAGTGACATATGTATAATGAGACAGATGAAATGACATATAATTATATGAAATTATCATATAATTAAAAGATGGAGGAGATTATTATCGTCTGTATGCGAATACCAATGGTCAGACATCATACTGTGTTAAAATACGGCACTTGACAATAGCAATTTTGTAGAAAATTTATACACTGGGATTGCCATTTTGCTGAGAAGACTGTGGTCTATTTGCTGTGGCGTAGTCCGTGCTAAAATGGAAAAATGTTACGAGAAAAAAAACTATCAGTTGGAATCATAACGAAGGAGTTGGCGCCCATTTTGGTAGTAGTAGTAGTAAATAAAAGGAGCTACGTATGGAACGGCTCTTTACACTTTTGCTGTTATCAAGATGCAAATGTCACCATATCAAAACGCATTTAGAGTTCATTTTCATGCAGATTCTATAGAAACTAATGAACCCATAACGTTGTTTAAAAATAATACTTAAATGTTTAGCAAAAGGTAGGCTTACCATACGCTTCAGTCATTGGCTGACTTGTTTCTTCATTGCAAATGGACATTTTCTGTATGTCGTTTTTTTATTTATTTTTCCTAAAATGTTATTTGCCTTGTAAGATTTTATTTTATATATTTTTTTCAGGAAATGGCGAATGAGAAGGTTGACGACTGTCAGTTGTGCTGTGAAAATTACGACAAGACGAGGAGACCTCGCAGTTTACTGTGTGGCCACAGTTATTGCACAGAATGCCTGGACAAACTCTTGCAAAACGAAACCTGCTCCTGTCCAATATGCAACGCGAGCATCAAAGCATCAAGCGTATCGGACTTCTCAATCAATTATGCCTTGGAGAGTGCTATCTCAGAACTGAGGGATTTAGAATTCGCAGAAATGCTCAAGTCACTGCCCAAGGGAAGACAAAGCAGACTGCGAGAGATGATCGGTCACCACCGCACATGCTCTCGAGAACTGCTCGATTCTGCTAGAGAAATGAGCGGTGATCTAGATAACTATATTGAATTTTTGCTCGAGAACAAAGGACGACACGCGAAATTGGCTGTAGAACTAGAAGAAAGGAGTGAGTGGCACAACGAGATTATACAGGACATAAAGAAAGAGAGAACTAAGGTGAAGGAAGATAGAGAGAAAGTTAAAGACCATATTGAGAAACTGGAGGCAGCTTTACCTCAGCTGGACAAAGTCGTTGACCTCACCGAGACCACCGATGCGGTGTCCAAAGCTACCCTCATTTTTGGGGAACTCGCCGACCTTGTAGACAAGTGCAAAAAGGACTATCCTGATCCCACGATTGCTAATGCACAAAAGGTGAACTTCCCACTACAATTTCCCCTTGTAATACTGAAGTCTATTTTTCCTAACACTCGCAGTCAATTTGTAATGCATGGTTTAATAAATTTAACCTTTACTTCCGCAGTTATTGAGGTCATCTGACAATCTGTACGAGGAGGAGGAAGAAGAATCATATTTCTTTAACGTACATGGTTTCCCGGAAACATTCAACATTGCAGATAGGCTCGCTATAACTGTATCAGAGGAATATGTCTATGTGAGTACTACCTGAATAACTCCTCTCGTAGGGCTAGTACTATAGTTATATTTTTGGCATTCACATGATGGTCTCTCTGGATAAGAGGAAATACAACACACTGACAAAGGTAGGGTTTGGATAAGCGCACACGTAGGCCTACTTTAGTTACAGTTTTTGCATTCACCTGTCCCCTTCTTAAATAAAAGCAAATATAACAAATGACTATGGTAGGTCTGGGATAAGGAACTAAGGTTATAATTGTTATATACCTTTGCACGTTTTCATGTTCTGTCGTTTTTAGGTATTGTTGATGATGTAATTTAGTACTACTACTATTTCCAGTTATATTGTTTGATGCTTCTTTTAAAATCAGGAAAGAAGTCAAGATGCATTTTTTTTTGGTTTTGTGTTGTCGTCAATCATTTTACCCAGTTAACCTGCTCGAGTCAGCGACAGCTGCAGGTTTTTAAAGTAATGATTCCTTTAAAGTGTCACAACAAAATTAGTCCCCTTTTTTTCCATCTATGAAACTGTCACATGTACAGTGGGTTGTAATTTAACAATGCCTCAGACTTTCTGACCTCAAATAGGGCGTCTCTGACCTCGGCATGAAAATATATCACTGGGAAATTCAAATCTGAATTACACCAACAGGATAGTCACCCGAAAAAAGCGCCCGAAGAGTGGAAGAAGAAGATGAAGACTGGGAAAGTTTTCGCCAGCGACTGTGGGGAAAACGTGAGACATGCCAGGATTTCGGTGACAGAGGACCAAGTGTACTTGCACTGCTTGGAAGATGGGAGACCCCCTGAGCTAAGCTTTGAAATCCAGGTCAGTTGGGTTATTTAGAATGTATTTGTTTATTGTCTCCGACTCTCATAATCAGGCCGTTTGTCTTCAAATTTATAAGTGCCTCTCGATATTTCTTGTAAAACTTCTTCGTCTGTTTCCCACCTTGTTTCACATTTCTACTCTTTGAGAATTTAAGACTTGTTTTGTTTCTTTAAGAGGATATATCCTCACTAAATGTTTCTTTTTAATATTGTATATAGTAGTCTCTTTTCTTCTGTTTTGTCTTAGATTTTTGCTGAGTTATTTCGACATCAGAAAACAAGAGCGAGTAGTCAATGTTAAATTATTTAGTTTGCAACTCAATCAGTCTTATCCATATTGAACCAAACAAAAACTTCTTTCAGTTTTCTTCTGAAGATTGAAAAAGAAACCCACAACATCACTTTTTAACTTGTTTACTTAGAGTGTGTAGCGAAACTAAATGTAAATACTTACAAGTAAACAAGTTACAAAGTGATTTTGTGGGTTTCTTTTTCAACCTTATCCATATTGTTTTTTATGTATCTTTTGAGGGAAAAAAACGGTTTATTGCAACCTCTGGAACACCGATCATTTTTTAAAAGTAAAAGTACTTGCCAGTAGCTGGTTTGACCTTATAATGATATAGAATTGTGTCCACTCACTTGAAGAACAAAGAAAATGACCGGAAGGTGCTGATCGACAGGTACGAACAATAATCCTGAGAAATCTGAACATTAGAAGGTTAAATGAATAATTCCCTTATACTATTCTTTATGGTCTTATAACATAATTATTTCTTTATGCAGCACATTGAAGTCATGACCCTCGTGAAGAAGCCTAAAGTCGTCTTTTTAGACATAGCCTGGGACAATGTCCCGAAGGGACGCGTTCACATCCAGTTAAACGCAGGAAGCGCCCTTGCAGAACACTTCCTGTCCCTCTGCACTGGGAAACTGGGACCGACGTACGTGAACAGGAAGTTAAATGATGTCGTTTACCCCCAAACCCAAACAGAAAGGATAGGAAGCCAGGTCTACGGAGGCAGCTTCATTGAAGGGAAGGTCGCCCTCGAGGACAAGGATTTCTACGGGAGCGTAAACAGCCGCTACGCCTGCGAGGGAATCGTCTGGATGGAGAAGGACTACTCATTCTACGTGTTGACTGGCATAGGAAGGGACTGCACGTACAACAGAGTCTTCGGCCAGGTGACTCAAGGTCTCAAGATCCTGGCTGATTCTGTTAAGAAAATCCTACTGAACGACGTTGAAGTGGAGATTATTGACACTGGAGTGGTCCTCGACTTCTAAGGCTCCTGGTTTCTGGATACTTCTGAGGCTCCTGGATCCTTCTGTGGTTCCTGGTTCCTGGATACTTCTGTGGCCTCCTGGTTCCTCCAGAAGTCTCCTGGTTTCAGGTTCCCTCTAAGGCTCCTGGTTCCTGGATACTTCCGAGGCTCCTGGTTCCTGGATCCTTCTGAGGTTCCTGGTTCCTGGATCCTTCTTAGGCTCCTGGTTCCTGGATACTACTGAGGTTCCTGATTCCTGGATCCTTCTGAGGTTCCTGGTTCCTGGTTCCCTCTAAGGCTCCTGGTTCCTTCTGAGGGCTCCTGGTTCCTCCAGAAGCCTCCTGGTTCCAGGTTCCTTCTAAGACTCCTGGTTCCTGGATACTTCTGAGGCTCCTGGATACTTCTGTGGTTCTGGATACTTCTGAGGCTCCTGGATACTTCTGTGGCTCCTGGATACTTCTGTGGCTCCTGGATACTTCTGTGGCTCCTGGATACTTCTAAGGCTCCTGGATACTTCTGTGGCTCCTGGATACTTCTGTGGCTCCTGGATACTTCTGAGGCTCCTGGATACTTCTGTGGCTCCTGGATACTTTCTGTGGAAGAAACTCCTGGATACTTCTGTGGCTCCTGGATACTTCTGTGGCTCCTGGATACTTCTGAGGATCCTGGTTCCTCCAGAAGCCTCCTGGTTCCAGGTTCCCTCTGAGGCTTATGGTTCATGGTTCCTTCTGGGATTCTTCTTATATGAAAAGGAGTTAGGAGATCCTCCTTACCTCTTCATATTCAGTAAAGGGAAGAGGTGTTAAGTTGAACGATGAATGTAAAGAAAAAATGTTCAATATACTTGAGATTCTTTTTCAATCCAGTTAGACCAACCTCACTCACAATAATGGATGGAGTGGTTAGTAGGTCTAGGCTATAATAGGTCTTAAGAGTACAAATGAATTTGTAAAAAAAAAAATTTAGTTTAATAAAGCAGTTTTAAAACAAAGTTCATTTCGTGTTATTTCTTCATTCACTTTAAAATTACCTCCAATGCTTAAATATCTTAGACTTTTTAACGAATTTGTTAAAAGTTTGTGTATATCTGAGTTGTACATCTGCAAGATAAGCCTATAAGTGTTATGGTAAACTGCTGAGGTGAATACAAAGTTTCTTGTCAACTTGAAAATTAAGCTTCTAAGATTACATTTTTATTGGTGACAAAAGATGAAAGCTTTAGGAAATAACAAAAATTTATTGTCTAGTTTACATTAATTAACAAAGTGAGTATTATTCAATCTGGTTGCGATTTGTCAAATTATTAATTCCACACCTTGTCAACACAACACCTGTATGATAATAAACTAAGGAATGTAAGACCATTGATATAACTGAAGTAATCACGATGTTATCCATATCTGAGAGCGTTGGTTGGTGGACTACAACTATTGGAAATGCAGTAAGTGGCAACTCTCTCCCGTTTATCAGCTGACTGACTCACTAGAGATAAGGGCTCTTTATATAGACTGTCCACAGCTATACTGCAGTCAGTATAGGAAGTCTTTATATTGTCAGTGAGTGCGTCTTTATAAAGTGATTTTTTTATCGTTTCTGAATAAAAAATAAGCTTACAATAGTGTATATGTGTGATATGGAGAGGCTGAAGTTTAGATTAAAGAGGTCCAGTCAGTTACTAAATTTGAGAATCACGCCTCATAAGAAAAAAAAAAGTCACAAAAGATCTTGATGTTATTTCATTATAGAGAGCAAGATGGCCCAGTTCTGTTCAAATTCGAGGATGTGCCTTTATCGAGGGAGATGTTCACATGGGGTTTTCGTAGCATAAATGAAAAGAAACTGCGATAAATATCCAATTTCGTAATTTTCGTAAATGCGTGATGTTGTTACAGATTCAGTCAGATCGTATAATTTGTTTGTGAAGTGTTACTGTATCCTGGCGATCAAATATACTATCTTATTTGGATCTTTTCTCATATTGATGATGCTGCAATGTGTGTATGTATGCACGTGTGTGTGTGTGTGTGTGTAAGGTAGGTTTAAATGACCTATTCAGTTTCCTATGTCTTACGAAGGTTAGACTGTAATCATATTTCCATTCGTATAATTTTTTCCAGTCCCTTTTATTTATCCCTATAAGCTAAGGGGTCGGCTGCCTCAATATGCCTTCTCCAATTACTTGTGGCAGCACCTTCTTCCTTCCATTTTTCAGACTCATAGCTCCCCAAAATAAATATGTGTTGATATGAATGAGTGTGGCTGCTAAAACAGTATAAAGCTTTGGACAGACTTACTTTTTAAACTTAAGTCACTAGCTATCTGTACCCTCATATCTCATGCTCCCCACTACTTAATAGACTCCATTCTCTCCTTAGCCTGGCTTTCCAATGAGATGGATCCTACAAAGTCGTCATCAGCATCAACGTTTACTGATGAAAACATCAACTGCTTTAGACTTATGCTGATTGTTGACACTGTATATCGCACCTTCATGAGGTGGGTGTTTTACACCGATGCCACGGACAAAGACGACGACGAAACTCTGGAAGACTACTTGGTAAACAAACGCAACATGACACACCCAGAGTACCGTACCAAATTCAACAGGACGATGAAAGGTATGATTAAAAGTGATAAGTCTTGCCAAAGCTTCGACATCTCTCTCTGGCTCTATGCCATCAAGTATGGATGCAAGGAGGTGGCTAGTCCTGACAGCAATGAGTGGAAACAGAGTGGAACGTTTGAACACAACCTTGTACAGATGAAGAAGGACAGAGATGCCCTGGAACACGGGAAGCTCAGCGTTAGCAAAGATGCTTTCGACAAAAAAGTACCCGAGATTGAAGATCTGCTCACGAAGACAATGAAACTAGCCGAAGTCAAGTATAAGAAGTTTGAACTAAAGGGAAAGGCACAGGAATATTTGGATACAATTAAGTTAATTACTCAATACCCACTAACAGCAAAGGAATTTGAGTCTTACAAGCAAAATGCGCTGCTACAAAGAAACCAGGAGGCCATCTTGAAAGGTGGAAGGGCTGAATTAATAGAATTGCATAAAGGCCTGTCTGCAGTGGGAGCACTAACTAGCCTCCTAAAGCCAAAGGAGCGGATAGACGTGACCACTTTGTTTGTCAAACCTCATATAGTAGCTTTAGAACACGAAGGTGAAGACATTAAACCCATTGCATTTTCACAGATGCTGGAGTATGCCGAAAATCAAAAAGGTGGCGATTGCAACATAGCTCAAACTCTACTGATTGCAGGTGCTGCTGGTTCTGGGAAATCAACAATCATCAAGATGTTCTTGTCTGAATGGAGTTCAAACAGTGACTCAGTTAGAGGACTTGATCACTACAAGGTTCTTTTATTTGTCGATTGCAGAAATGTAGAGGTTACTTGCCTCTGTAAGCTCGCTTGTGCTCAGATGCCCAAAACGTCGATGAAAATGAGTGAGAAAGAGATGCTTTACTCCATACTTAGCCTTCCAACGCTCATCATATTTGATGGACTGGATGAAACGAACAGCAACGCAGAAAATCTCTTGCAAGAAGTCCTCAATATTCAGACAAACGATAACATCACAATAATGGCCACAGTAAGAACAGAAAGGTACGAAGAATTTTCCTACAGGATACCTGATGACTTACAGAGAATCATCTTCTATCTGAAGGGAGTTACGGCAAGTTCAAGAGAGCTTCTCGTGAGGAAACTCCACAAAAAACTGAAAGATAAAGGAATGGCTGGAGGAGACATTGAAGGGTTGCTCCTCTACTTGAGGACGAGAGAAGCCAGTCTTAAGGCGTTCTGGAATCTCCCTTTTAATCTGGTGTTAGTGACTTATCTATGGGCTGAAAACAGCGAATCTGTACGAACCATTACTACGCCCGTTGAGCTCTATAGCAAAATCAATGAACAGATTAGGAAGAGAATTCATGACCGCTTAGCCCGTAGCGATGGATTTATTCCTACACTGGAGAAACGCATCGATGCTTTTATAAATGGGTTGTGCTGGGAAGCACTGAAAGGAATTAGAGAAAATAGTATGACTCTTAACAAAGGGGCGCTTGGACGTCTAAACTACCTCTCAAAATCTATGTCTCTGCATTTAGACGAAATGCTTGGTTCATTCCTTCAGTTAGATCCTCTGGGAGAATTCAGCTTCTTCCACAGGGCACAACAGGAATTCTTTGCAAGCTGGTACATCATTGCAACAGTGACCAATAAAGTTGTCTCAAGTAATGTTGAAAGCATAAAGAAGAAGATCATGGAGAGCTTTGAAAATAAAGGAATCTCAACCAGTGTATGTAAGGATATGGAGACTTACATTTCTGATTACCTCAAAGACTTTCAGAAAGATGGCGTTGCAGATATTTTGAGGCATGTCAGTGACGATACGATGGAGTGTCACTTAACCAAGTATCAAAACACATTGGTCAATTTAATGGAACTTCTCAACTTAAACAAGAGCTCAGTCAGTAAAGCCTTGTATGCAGAATTGTTAGATCTTCTAAACAGGTCTGGAGTGAAGGACAAGGAATCATGGATTGCAGTTCTTAACAATGTCAAGTGTGAAGAGGAAGTACTCAAACAGATTTGTGCCAAACCAGGAATGCAAGGTGGCACGGCTAACATAACCATAGACAACCTCGTAGCCTATAATTCATTGATAAAGTATATCTCAGTTAACCAAATAAATATAAACATTTCAGTTAACCCAATAGATTTCGTGCCACCATTTGATCAACTGATTGATAGACTTGTGGAAATAAAGGCGCCCGTTCGCACTCTGATACTGCAACATCTTTTTCGTCACCCTAGATCCCAGCTGGTGGATACTTCCCTGAAAGTTAAGATCATTCAGCTTGTAAATAAGTAAGTAATGTGCTTTGCTTTTGTTATCAAATAAGAATTTGTGACGGTGGGTTGTAACACTCCAAAATGAAAGTAATCTAAGAAAAAATCTTCAGGAGTTTGGAACATTTTTAAGAGCTATAGACATGACAAAAGTGATGGTTTTATGTGTAATTTTAAATTCAGATTCAAATTCAAATTCTTTATTTCAGCTGTAGAGCCATGTACAAAATATTACAATAAAATTAATAGTTATATACAAATGTATTAGGAATAAAACAAAAGGTCTAAACACAGAAAATGTGTTTAGACCACTCTTTAAAAACTAATGATTTTTTAAAACTATCACTGTTAAAAATTGCACAAATTAAGTGGTTTTTTTTAACTCTTTGCTCTTTGAAACAAGCTTACAATACATTTTCTCACTAATTCATCAAATGTTGGTATTCCTAAAGAAATAAAGTGTCCACTTACTCTCGAAAACCTTTCTATTCCCATCAGGTACCTAAAAGAGTCATTATAACATACCTTAAGTTTTCGTAGGGTTTCCTTTTCACATTTCATTGCCAGAGGCATACAATACAGGGAAGTACAGAAAGATCTGAACAAATGCACTTTTGCCTCATCATTGCACATATGAAAGTTCCTTAGCAACATATTGCCTCGCAAGCATTGCCCTCGATAGAGTGATGCAATATGGTCATCGTCCTTCAGATTGTCATTAATATTCATGCCGAGATATTTACATGACTTAACGACTTCCAACCTGACGTCATTAATATCGAGTGACAGTTCACTAAATGACATAAAATTCCTGGGCTTTATAACAAGAACGTTGGTCTTGTCAGGATTGGCTTCTAGATAATGGTACTTCAAATATTCCATATTTTTATCTATGAGTATTTGCAACGCTTTTAAAGATGGGGCTAAAAGTATTATATCATCTGCATAAAAGATATGATTCACCTTAACCTCTCCCACTGTGCAACCACCTTCCCTGCTGAGGACCTTTGTACTTAAGTCATCCACATATACGGCAAACAGAAGTGCTGATAGAACACTACCCTGTCTAATACCACAACTGGGTTTAAAAGGGGAGGAAAGACTATTGCCCCACATTACTCTAAAGTCCTGAGTTTTGTACCAGTACTGTAGCAGTGCTATAATGTAAAATGGCACACGTCTTCTCTTTAAAATTTGAAATAATCTTTCATGACACACTCTATCAAAAGCCTTGGGCATATCCATTGCGCATACAAAAACTGGAGTGTTTTTTTTTTACCTATAAAACTGGCATGTTTGTTTAAAAAGAAAAAGGGCCATATCAGTGCTGTGTTTAGTTTTATAAGCAAATTGATTATCCGAAGTTGTTAACAAGTCTTTGCATCTTTGTAGGATGATGCATTCTAATAGCTTAGAAATAATAGAGGCAAGGGCTATTGGACGATAGTTATTCTTATCAGAGAGAGACTTATGGTAATCCTTAACTAAATTCAGAATTTTTATTTCAGTCAGATTTTTTTATACGAAATGATGCCTGAACAAACAAGTGAACAAAAGTGACAGATGCACATACAGAGTTGGATGGGCATATCGTAAGTGATTTCCTGTGATTCCATCCAGGCCCGGGGCACTATTTAACGAAAGGGATTTTAAAGCATCTTGAACGTCTTTAACGGAAACAATTGGCATGGTGCTTTCTTCATCTTCATTTTCCATCGACAAAGACATTTGTGGATGGTTCGTACCTTCCATAATATGAGCATAATGATTCTTCCAACCTTCTGCTATGTTTGACTCTCCCCTTATTCCATCAATACTAACCGGTAGTTTGGTAGTTTTCTTTCTTATTTTGTTTATTGTTTTCCAAGGATTTCTCCTGCTCAAATCTCTAGCGATTTTTTCCTTTGTTGTTTTGTTTACCGTCTTCTTGTAGACTTTGAGTGCCTTTTTAAAATTTCGTTTAGACAGGACCATCTCATCGTATTGCACACCCGATCTCGGCATTCCCATTTCCTTCCATAATAAATACTTTTGTCTGGCTGTAACGTGGTGTAATTTGACGTTTTCATTCCAGCCTGGTATTCCATGCCTTTTATGTACCTCCCCGGTATTTTTTGTATCTCCACTCTTAATCAATGCCTCAACAAGATCGACAGCAAATGTTTCAATTAGAAATACATGGTTTCTGTCTCTGCATCCCCTTGTTCTACAGACAATTGCCTCAACTGGAAGCTCTATTTCTTTTAGTGACTTCTCGCTTCGAACTTTATATTCATCATTATTTCTAACCTCGTAAGTTATTCTGCGATTATTGGTCCCTGCTACTATGTATGCTGAAAAATCTTGTACACACAGTTTAAAACCCAGAGGCTTGTGGTCTGAGCCTATCTCCTCGTAAAAAAACATTAAACATCGAAGTGCACTCAAGAGGGAGTCAGGGCACACGACATGGTCCAGCCACCTCGTGTGACCCGTAGCATCGCTTACCCACGTATGGGTATCTTGTGGTAATGAGGTGATGTCGGCTGCACAGCAGTCGTATTCATCACACCACCCAAATAATTCTGCACCAAATTCTGATGAAATGTGAGCGTTAAAATCCCCTACAGCAATAACATGATCATTCTGATGTTCTTCAAATAGACATTTCATTTTCCCTAATTTATTTAAGTATTCCTCAGTATTAGAACCGTTATAATAGGGCATATAACAATTGATAACCCTTATCGTGCTACCACCCAGACTAATATCTATACATAAAAAGCGTTCATCTCTTGTGGGTATTTTCCTGACATACGGAGAGATCTCCTCATGAACTAAAAAAGCTAGACCCCCATGTGGCCTTCCTCTACCAGAGCTTGACTTAGGTCTACTGGTGACGACGATAAACTTAATATCAATATTGTTTAGAAAGTTACTCTCTGTTGTGGCAAAAATGTTTCTTGCAATGCTATTATCTTATAGTTATTACATAAATTTTTTACAACAACGTGGACATTTTCCTGACAGATCTACAGTTAAAAGTTGCTATGTTAATTGAAGCCATGATTAATTTCTTTTTTCGTACCATTTCCTTACCATTACGCCTTTTGGCCAATTAACAGACTGAAAAAGGTTAGTTACTTTACATTTTCAATGCTCTCGATTGATATTTTAAAGGAAACATATTGTCATGTTTCGCTTGAAGTTTCTGACAATGAACTGAATTTTTACCAGATATATTTATGACATGGATTTTCAATTCATCTTCATTTACATGAGGACTTAACCTAGACACAAAAAGAGATATATTGGTGAGAGGTTCAGCTGCTAGTAGACCGGTACCCTCATTGGTTCCTATTACTGCAGGCTTTCTTCTTAATAACTTGGTTGAGGTGGCGAATCCGGGGTGTGGAACTTCATATGGTCCGTTTTCGTTTCTCCTCTGCATCTGCCTTCGCACTTTTCTCCGCTGCCATGGCTGGAGCTCCCATTCGTTCAAAGATGTTGATGATGTCGTGGAGGCCAGATCCTCATCTGAATCATTCTGTAGCGTGACATCCCGGGTAACCGTTTTTATTACTCATGCCGCTCTCCGGTTCTAAGTATACAGGTAGCAGTTCCTGTAGAAGCTTCGCCAGATGTAAATTTGTCAGTGTTTTTAGTATCCGACCTTTTTCTGTAAAGATGAAGTAGTTCAGCTTGATCTGCTATCACTTCGTCTGACGTTTTTCTTTTCTGCTTTGTAGCATTATTCTCCTTCACTAAAGTCGTTATTTCCTTTTTGCTAACATTTTCTTCTATTTTTGAAACTTTTTCTCTAAGCTGCTTATTGGAATTGGAGAGGATCTGAACCTCCGAAATAAGAGCACTAAACAGTTTCAGCACCGTTGCCATGTCGACATGATCCATAGTTACTGGAGGCACTTGGGTACACTTCGTTATACAAAATTCAGTACCTTCAGGTGTAGGTGACTGACACATTAACGTCATAATTTGTCGTATGTTATTTTCCTTCTTCTGAGCACCACGATATTCCTTTTTCTTTTCGGGGCAGCCGTACTTCTCAAACGCCAGTAGCATTGCCTCTGAGGCTTCTTCCTCACTGTAAAAGTCCCTGCAACGGCTCAGCAAATCCTCCTGATTCATGCAGTCAATCTTATTGAAGATAAAAAAAACCAAGCCATTGTTTATAAACATACAGTCCGATACCTCGGATGCTGAATTGATACTTGCCATGATTACTTTTCATTTATTTAGGTGTTCTGCGTGAAAATGACGTAGCTTCACGTCATTGAAACTATGACGAAACGATGACGTCATCGAAAGAAATTTTTCAAGGGGGAGTAAACTTGTAACTTGTCTGCTTGTTAAATGTTGTGCCATTATCTTAACATTTACTGAACATTTCCTCTGCTTACCGATTTGGTTTGCGAATGATTTGTTAAAAGACCAATTTACTATGGGTCAGTATTAACAGATACTGAAGAAGTTCTCGCCTTCATTGAAACTGTCAATTAATTCTCCCACACCCCACCCTAGCGAGTATAACAAACTTCATAATCAATTGACTCGATCTTGATCATCTCCAGAGTAATGGTGCAGTAGTTTTATTTTAATTTCTCTGCACACAGGAGTCCTCTGACAAAATACTTTGGACCTGTATATCCTGCGATGTCCATTCCCATGACAGTGGTGAATATTCAGGCAAGTGTTTCACAGTCAGGGTCATTTGCACAACTCAAGAATTTTGCCGAGGCTAATCCACATCTGGAAACCTTACGTAAGTTTCATACGCACTCTTATGCAGTCTGTGTCTAGCAAGTTCATGCACATAACCTCTCAATCTATTACTGTCACAGAAAATATGATGTGTTTTTGAAATGTTCTTAACATCCTCTCTCTTCAGATGTATGCGTTGACCTTGACATAGATCCTAAGGAGCTGAGCAGCCTCCCTAGAGTCAAACACTGGTTACGACTCTACCTCCCAGATGTGACGGAATCTTCGACTAAGATGGCTTTCTCTGTCATCAAGGCGTTGGCTCCCCAGAGAGATAGGTCAGAAGCAAGACACTTTTTTTCTGTATTGTAGTTTGGGATTCAGTTTGTTTGTATGGTGTTTTTACATTGCATGGAACCAGTGGTTACTCAGCAACGGGACCAACGGCTTTACGTGACTTCCGAACCACGTCGAGAGTGAACTTCTATCACCAGAAACACACCATATCTCACACCTCAATGGAATGCCCGCGAATCGAACTTGCGGCCACTGAGGTGGCACGCCAACACCATACCGACCACGCAACTGAGGCGCTAGTTTGGCATTCAGATTTTCTTTTGATGAACTTTCAAAGATGGAGTTTGTTGTCTTCTTCATGAAACTAGAAACTTCTTGTGATTATTTGTCTGTTATTCAGTCAGATTCATTTTCCAGAGGTCTACCTCAGTCATGCAATAGCTGCATATGTAATTAAATGTATACGACACTATAAACGTATGTATATGAGCATGCAGACAAACTGATTAATACGTATACACTTAAGAACACCACGTTTCTTTACAAATAATTATTCAAAATTTCCCCTCAGGGTGAAGGAAGTGTTCTTCCCAAGGTGCTCGAGAGACACCAGAGTTCTGAAAGCACTGATGTTGGAGGCCAGGAAGAGAGTCCACGATCACTTCGAGTACTACTTCCCCAAAGAGTGCGAACACTTCTTCCTGGAGTACAACTGGCCTAATGCTTTCTGGTAAGCCCCTGGAATGAAGGTAGTGGTCTGAGTGCTGTCAAAAAAGCGTGTTGCACACTCCACTTTCACTTTGTTTGGTTTTACTTACATCCCTCCACAGGGATGCTTCCCTCTCGGGCGGGTCCTTGTACGTTTTCAAAATAAGGTGCTTCTTATATCTTGATAATTGTATTTTAGTGTTTTCTCGTCAGTATCGTAGCTCCTCCAGAACAGCAGAGCCTTTGATTCTTTCTTAAATTTACTTTCTTCGTGTATGATCTCTACTTCAGGCAGTATATTTATTGTATAGTCTAGGTAATAAGAACTTAATGTAACCATTCCTTTATCTTATTTTCATTCCAGTGGGGACAGAGGCATCGACGATTGGACATAGACACCACCATCACAGCAAGCTTTAGGAACCAGTCAGCACTATCTAGTCATTATGACAAAGTTTTAAAGTCAGTGGAATATGTTTACACAACGTAGCCATTATAAGTTTATGACTGTATTGAAGTCTGTGGAATTCTTTCTTCACTTAAGGAATTCAAAGACGTTTCTCTGTCAATCTTGACTCTTTCGAATAGATTCGACTGTAGCCTTGAAGAAGTGAGACTGTTATAGGAATTTTCAACCTATTTTTTGCATTCATGACTGTAAGTCCTCTTTAACAATGGAAGGAAACTAAAACTGAAGAGATACAACACATCCCACTTTGGGAACTTCTTTACATACAAGATATGTGACACATGGAATAAACTGCCACCAGAAGTTGTAAACAGCAACAGTGTGGAAGAGTTTAAAAGAAAGCTAGACAAAATCATTAGGACACTGTGAATAAACAGTAAAACCTGCTCCTAGAGATAAGTGAGCACAAGATGTCTCCTCGGATGGACTAACAAGTCTTTGAGACATCCTAATCCTTGCAACTCATGACTATGAAATATAGGTTTTGGATCTATCATTGGCTTGACAATACTCAGCTTTTCTTAAATTCCTGACGGACTTCCTTAATTCCATAAAGTTCAAGGGCCAAATGAGGTCAGAGGTCTTTCAAGTGACCTTAAATGAGATGGTAATTAGATGATATGATGTGTTCAGGGGGTTCTTGGTATGTAAAGGTCACGATTCAGGATAAATACTTAAAATATCAAAATTCAGTGAAATTATAATGTATCAAGTCTAGTTTCATTTCGTGTACATTAACCTTATCACCCTAAATAAACATTATTCTTACCAAATGGTAATAAACAAAAGATACTTCGTATTTAAGTAACCAAAACACAGGTGAAAACACATCAAATATCATTATGGGGACACAGTTCAATAAGAAGCATTTTCCAGTCTCTCTCTCTCTCTCTCTCTCTCTCTCTCTCTCTCTCTCTCTCTCTCTCTCTCTCTCTTTATGACTTCCATTTAATTTAATGGCCTAATTATATCAGTGACCACATTCAGCAGAGGACCGAGGGACGGTGGTTAATGGACCCACGAATTGGTCTGGTGCAGTTTAAGAAACCCGCATTAATAATACATAATAATTATATTATTATTATTATTATTATTAAAAATCCTCATAGTAGCACGAGTCTTCAAATGGATAAGCAAATCCACAGTTATGTAAATGTACATATATTTAAATTTAAATATATGTACATTTACATAACTGTGGATTTGCTTCTCCATTATTATTATTATTATTATTATTATTATTATTATTATTATTATTATTATTATTATTATTATTATTATTATTATATTGTTGTTGTTATTGATGGAGTAAATTTGTTGTCTTGTTATGCCTATAGAGAGAGAGAGAGAGAGAGAGAGAGAGATTTGAGAGAGAGAGAGAGAGAGAGAGTGATGGGGGGGGGGGGGTGGACTGAAAAATGATTACGAAATGAAATGGAAGTCATAATAAGACACAGACAGAGAAAGAGGAGGAGACCTTTCTATCATCAACAGATTAAAAAATTATAATATAACCTCGCAAAAGATGGCTACTATAAACAGCTAATTATAATTATAGACTGGACTCGAACTATAGCCATATTTTTTCTTTTCCTCAACTATGGCGACAGCAGAGCCATCTGTCGGCAGGGACGAGAAGTCAAACGGAAGAAGAAAAAGAAAAAGAAGAAGAGGAGTCACGAATCTCTCTTTAGTTCCTACGAATCACGAAAAAAAAATAAAATAAAAATACGAAAATGTTTACGCTTTTCCATCACGCAAGTTGGTTCACAACTCCCCAAACCCCCGTCTCCCCATCCCCCCCTTACGACGACGCGTTCCTCTTGTTTTTTCTTTAATCTCTCTCTCTCTCTCTCTCTCTCTCTCTCTCTCTCTCTCTCTCTCTCTCTCTCTCTCGCTTTTATTGATTGGGTCTGGCGTGTCTGTATTATTCGTCAGATATCTGTGTTTATATTTGCCAATTTTTTAAAAATAAGTTTAATTTATATATGCTTTATGAATTCAATTATTATTTATTTATTGTTTACTTAATTATTAACAGTAACATTAACGTGCTTTAATAATATCTGTGTTTATATTTGCCAATTTTTTTAATAAGTTTAATTTATATATACTTTATGAATTTAATTATTATTTATTTGTTGTTTACTTAATTATTAACAATAGGATTAACGTGATTTAATCATTACCCCTTTTGTTATTATAACAAACTGTGCCAAAAATATTTCAAAAATATGAAAAAATAAAAATTAAATTCAGAGTTTTCGTTCACATTCCTTAAATATCGAAATTACAGAAAGAGAATTTGAAGTATGGCATAAAAATAAGATGATGATGATAATATTTCATAAATCAATAAGTAAAAAAGACGTTGCTTGATTGCTGTAAGATAAGCGTTGCAATTCTATCTCTCAATTGACATAATTAAATATTAATGTTTCAAAGTCTTTGATGTCGTTTTTTATCCTAATTTTTATAAGAGAAATTTTCGTGACTTGTAGGTATTAGGTTACCCTGTATTAATTACGTGTTACTGAATACACGTAATTCCTGATTGAATAATAGTAATAATAATTATAATAGGCTTTGTTAAAAATGGTTGCTGCTTCAGTACTATTAATTTTGTAGAGAGTCTTCTCTATTTCTCTGATGACGGCTTTCTCGTTATTGCTTAGGCTGGCGAGCAACGCACCAAAGGGCATGGTAAAATTCGGTTGCTCACCAGTCTCCTTCCGAAATAATAATAATAATAATAATAAATCATTCAATGGACAAAACATACCTAATACATTTCGGATACTGAAAAAAATATATAAATTAGGCCAAAACTTAAGGAATTGATGAAGACAGAGAGATTAAACTTATGGGAGAAGGGTCTCTCTCTCTCTCTCTCTCTCTCTCTCTCTCTCTCTCTCTCTCTCTCTCCTCTTCTCTCTCTCTCTCATAAGAATTTTGTCTGTGATAACTATTCTAGTTATTTACTGAAGGAAAAATGGTTCATGATTAGAAAAAGATAATCAGCTAAATATATTATATCTATATAATATATATATATATATATATATATATATATATATATATATATATATATATATAAAGAATTAAATAAGAACCCGATAGAAAGTGTGAATAGTGTTTTCAATAAAAAAGTGAAAAATCTGTTAAAAGGTAACGAAAGCCTTATAAAGAAGGTGTGTGTGAGACCTCTCCCATCGCTACCGTATATGTGTATGTACGATAAAAACCCATAAAAAGAAAACAAACTTCCCTGCCAGACCAAATTATCAGCTCAGTGGGTTCCGCATCTTATAAATTAGCAAAATATTTAGTGGATATCCTTAACCCATTGGTAGGTAACATCTCTAATGCCAATATTAAGAATAATGTGGACTTTGATAGATAAACTAAATAGTGTACAAGTTAATAGTGAATCGAAACTTGTGAGCTTTGATGTAGTATCTCTATTCATAAAAGTTGCCTATTGATGATTTATTGGAGTTTGTATTGGAATTATTAGAAAACAAACAACTGGATATTCCATTTTCTAAAAAGCACCTTAATTGAACTGATAAAATTATGTGTTAAGGACTGTAAATTTGAATTCAATGAAAATTCTACTCACAAAATTTTGGTATATGGCAATGGGAAACCCTCTGTCCCCAGTGCTAGTAATTTATATATTGGAACTTTTTGAAAAGAAAATTTTAAAACATAACTTCCATTCGCAATGGTACCTTGGGTTTAGATATGTTGACGACATAATTTGTGTATGGCCAGGGAACGAAGATGTAAATATCTTTTTTTTGCCAGGTTAATCAATTAGTACCATCAATTAAATTTACTATGGAAATAGAAAAAGATGAATGCCTACCCTTTTGGATGTCCTCATACGGAGAAATAGTAGTGGGTTTAAGTATAGTGTTTACAGAAAACCTACTAATATTTCTTCCTATGTACATTTCTATTCTGGACAAAACAATAAGGTTAAAAGATCAGTCTATGCATCCAAGTTTCTAAGAGCACTACGGGTATGTAGCCCAGAATATATAGATGATGGAGATAGATAAAGATTCGGAATACAGGCAAGAAACTGAAATATCCAGATAATGTACTAAACAACGCATTAGAAGCGCCAAAAAAGACCATGTATCAAAACCAAAATGAACTTACAGCAACAAAAATTTTGCTTGTACTACCTTATAATTAATAATATGAAAGATATCCCACATCTCCTGAAGAATCTTGGTGTTAATGTAGATTTTTAAAAACAATAAACAATGAAAACAGGTACTTATTGAGACTCCCCCGACAATGCTAAAGGAGTGTTTTATAAAATCCCTTGTAAGTCTTGTGACAACTTTTACATTGGTCAAACGGGGAAAGCACTGGAAAAAAGAATAGAACAACATAAACAATGTGTGAGATATGCACAGGGAAATAGTGGTATATTTGTACATGTTAGTGAGAACAATCATGCTATTAACTGGGAAGGGGCAAAAAAAGCTGGTGTGTTCTAATAATGCATTGGAAAGGAATATCAAAATACATTGAATCAGTTTTATAAAAGAAAGTTACAACAATAATATGAACATCAGTCAAGGAATGTATAAAACTTGACTCCTTTAAATCCAAAGAAATTTGTTGGTAAACTGTTTAAATTTAAGGTAGGCTGTAGAGATATATGGCAATAGGATTATTATATTTGTAAACACAGTCAAGGGGGCAGTAGTGGTAATTAGATGTTCAACCCCGCCTCCCTGACACCTGTCAGGTGTGGACTTGTACCCTAAGCGGTAGTATCCCTTGAGAATTTATTGTAAATTTTAGCCAAATGATTTTTGAAAGCCACTCCTACCTTGACACCTGCCTGTGGGTGGATCTGCAGTCTCAACGGTTTGTGTGTATGTTCGTCAGTACTGTTTTTATAGTATATATACTTGTGAATTCTAATACTATGTATCAGTCCTTTGTCAATGGCTTGAAAATAAAGCCGAAACCGGTCAAGACCTACACCCTGTCTCTTATTTTTAACCAGCCTGGATATGTGTGATAAACGAATCACGTGCTAAAGTGATTATAATCATATATATATATATATATATATATATATATATATATATATATATATATATATAAATATATATATATATAATTTCATATCACATTTCCGTGATTCTTATACATATATCGAGCTACAATGTCCTTTATATCTAATTCGCTCTACCTCGCTGGTGGTGTAGTAGTAAAAGCTTCACTGACGTTCCTGGATTTGAAAGGCTCCGTGGGTTCGTGCCCCGGTCCCGGCAAGTCTATTATCGAGAAAAAATTACCCCTTCGGTTAAACATATATGAAAATATATTAATTCGAGGTAGAGCGAATTAGATATTAAAGGACATTGTAGCTTCGATATATAATATATATATTATATATATATATATATATATATATATATCTATATATATATATATATATGTGTGTGTGTCTGTGTGTGTGTGTGTGTGTGTTGTGTGTATATAATATGTATGTAAATATATACATAGACTCATCACTTTGAAAGCAATGAGCCATATTTATGATGATTCCTAACTTTGAAAGGAAAGTTTATTAAGTGTCAATAAATGAAAGCAGACGTGGAAACTTGGGAACTTTCAATTCTGTAATGGGAACTTCATCACCCACTAAATAAGATTTATTTATAGATAAAATTATTCTAACTTACGTAGAATATATCAATTTTCCCTGCACGACTCTCTCTCTCTCTCTCTCTCTCTCTCTCTCTCTCTCTCTCTCTCTCTCTCTCTCTCTCTCTCTCTTTAGACCTCTCTTTGGACGTGATTTGATAGAGTTTATTATTATTATATTATTATTATTATTATTATTATTATTATTATTATTATTATTATTATTTTAGACTCAATATTAATTCATCTGTTAATATTTTGGGGAAAATAAATTACAAAGATGCATGACATGAAATAAGTCAATAAAAACATCTTGAATTTTATTATTATTATTATTATTATTATTATTATTATTATTATTATTATTATTATTATTATTATTATTATTCCTTTTGGAGAGACTCAGATAAACATTAAAAACAAAAGAAAGATAAAACATCACAAGAAGAAGAAGAGGATAAAGGGGCGGGGTAAGTTAAGGAGGGCCACGCCCACTCTTACCCCATCCACCAGTCACGACATCTGCCTCTAAGCCCCGCCTACCCCCTCCTAGCCATATCCTAGGCTCAAGACAGGTCACCTATTTAGTTTGATGGTCGAGTCTGAAGGAAAAACAGCCTCGTCTTCTTGCCTTCGTGAGTCAAAAAAGAAAAAAAAGTGTGCTTAATAATTTAAAAAGAATAAAAAACAGTGATTTTCGGGATTGTCGTGAAGTGCTTTTTTTTATTTATTTATTTCAAAACGTTTTCCAGCTTAGGTGAGGGGGTTTTTTTTTAAAAATATATATGTCAATGCGATATATACTATATATATGTATATATATATATATATCTATATATATATATATATATATATATATATATATATATACACTCAGGCCAGGATTCAAACCGCCCCTACAGTTCTGAGTCATGATGCAAGGAAGACAGTGACTCATCCACTCAGCCATGTTTTGTCAAAGCAGTTCTTTGTACTTATTGAAAAGGATGAAGTAATTGACGCCAGTCTCTGACTTATAAGGAAATTTATCTGTAGAATAAAGCCAGTTTCCCATCGTGCGCCCATTAGACCTCTTGACTACCTCCCTGACCTCTCATGGCCTCTGGAAATATGCTGTTTACCTCTGATTGTGGAAATAAGGCATTGACGTTATGAAGCGTCATCGCTCTCTCTCTCTCCTCTCTCTCTCTCTCTCTCTCTCTAATAATTCAAACCTCCTTCACAAAATAGCTTTCTCTCTCTCTCTCTCTCTTATAATTCAACCTCCTTCACATAATAGCTTTCTCTCTCTCTTTCCTCCCCCCTCTCTCTCTCTCTCTCTCTCTCGCTCTCTCTCTCTCTCCTCTCTCCTCTCTCTCTCCTTCCCTCTCTCTCTCTCTCTCTCTCTCTTTTAAATAACTCTTTCTCTCGGATAACTCTCTTCTAATAACTCTCTCTCTCTCTCTCTCTCTCTCTCTCTCTCTCTCTCTCTTGAATAACTCCTTCTCTCTAATAAGTCTTTTTGAGGACATCCTAATCTTTGTAACTCCTTGTAACTCTCTCTCTCTCTCTCCTCTTCTCTCTCCTCTCTCTCTCTCTCTCTCTCTCATTACATCGAAATGGCGTAACACACAACCGAGGAAAGGGGAGGATGATATTGCAAAAATAAAACAAAGGAAAAATAAAAATAATTAAAAAAAACACAAAATTAAACTTAATGATATAATCCCTTTATGTCTGACCATTTTAAAAGATATAATCCCATCTATTTCCCCTCTCTATTGTACTACTACACCTTCCTGACCTCTGACCCCACCTCCCCCACCACCCCATGACCCCTTGACCTCCAGACAGGTGGTAAAAGAAAGTAAGTCGGGTGAAGAAAAGGACGGAGAAAAGTTAAAAAAAAAATATATATCCAAGGAATTAACCTATTTTTTTTTATTTTATTTTGTTCTTCATTTCAATTGCGTGGAATGCAAAAGACAAAGGTAAAAGAAGAAGAATTGAAGAAAGAATGAAAAAGTCAGAAAGGACAGGAGAAAAGTTAAAAAAAAAAATTTTTATATATCAGTGAATTAACTTTTTTTTACTTTTTATTTTTTTCTCATTTCATTGCGTGATTTTCTGCAGACAGGTAAAAGAGAGGAATGAAAGAAAGGAATGAAAGTCAGGAAGAAAGGAAAAGAGAGAAAAGCGAAAACTGTAAAGAAAGGAAAGGAAAATAGAAAATAAAAGAAAATAGATCGTGAATTAGTTCAGACGGCTGAAAGAAAGAAAAGAAAAGAAAGTCAGGCACAGAAAAGAAAGGAAAAGAGACCGAAAGTAAAAAGAAAATATAGGAGTTGATTTTTTTTATCTTTTCTTTGTGTAATTTCCTCCTGACAGGTGAAAGAAAGCAGAAAAGAAAAAAGGGAAAGTAAAAAGAAAGCATACACATAAAGTCTTTTTATTATTTTTTTTTTTTTTTGTACCGCAGTTCTATTGATTCAAGTTTTCTCTCATTCCTCTGTGTTCCCCCTTCGTCAGGACGTATTAACCCAGTGGAAAAAAAGGCAAAGGGGAAGACGATGATGGATAATGTTAGAGAGAGAGAGAGAGAGTGAATAATAAGTTTACCTTTATCAATGATTCTCTTATGATGAATATTGAAAATAAAATTCATTTATGTAAGAAGTTAAGAAAATATTAACAACGATTTATTTTGGCAATTAATATATAGAAACTCATCAATGACTTTTCGAACGAATATTGGAAAGATTAACAATTACTTTTATAAGAAGGACAATGACTCAGCGAAATGGTCTCTGTAGAAATAACATTTTAATACGAATTTTAAATCAATGTATTTCATATCTTGATTATTGCTTCATCATTAACATAAAACAAAAAAAAGTCACTTTGAATATTGTTTCATTATAAATATAGATTTTTGCTTAATCACTATCTTGATTATTGCTTCATCATCAACAAAAAACCAAAGATTCAACTTGAATATTGTTCCATAAAAAATATAGATTTTTCCTTTATCACCTATCTTAATTATTGCTTCATCATTAACAAAAAAACAAAAAATTACCTTGAATATTATTCCATAAAGATATAGATTTTTGCTTAATAGCCTATCTTGAATATTGCTTCATTAGCAACAAAAAAGCAAATGCGTAATTAGCTTGAATATTGTTCCATAAAAAATATAGATTTTTGCTTTATCACTTATCTTGATTATTGCTTCATTATCAACAAAAACCAAAAAATTCACCTTGAATATTGTTACATAAAAGTATAGATTTTTGCTTAATTGCCTATCTTGATTATTGCTTCATTATCAACAAAAAACAAAAAATCAACTTGAATATTGTTCCATAAAAAATTAGATTTTTGCTGTATCACCTATCTTGATTATTGCTTCATCACCAAAAGAATCAACTTGAATATTTTTCCCTAAAAAAAATTATATTTTTGCTTCATCAGAAAAAAATCATATTGATTATTACTTGATAAAAGGAATCACCTTGATCATTGTTTCATCTTATCCCTTAAAAAAACTCAAATCATAATCAAACACACACACACACACACACACACATACAAGCACACACAAGCACAAAAAAACTCCCTTGCATTATTAATGAACTCAACAACAAGAACAACAAAATCACCTTTGCAATGTCCAAAGCCTAATAATTAGCATTGCACGCCGGACCATTGTCAGGTTAAACCCCATCTCATTAGCCACAGGTAAACACCGCCCCCCCTCCAATTTGATCGTACGCTAATTGTCATTAGGAGATACAATTAGGAGATGCAATCAGGAGATCCCTTAACTACGAATTGACCCCTGGAAGTCATGGAAGGTTCAAATGCATTCCAGTTAGTGTGTTGATCAAGTTGTATTTTTGGAAGTTTGTGAGAATATTTTATTATTATTATTATTATTATTTTTCGTCTAGCACAGTCTTCCAATTCGACTGGGTGGTATTTATAGTGTGGGATTCCGGGTTGTATCCTGCCTCCTTAGATTCCATCACTTTTCTTATTACGTGCGCCGTTTCTAGGATCACACTCTTCTACATGAGTCCTGGAGCTACTTCAGCCTCTAGTTTTTCCAGGTTCCTTTTCAGGGATCTTGGGATCGTGCCTATTATTATTATTATGTTTTTTTTTTCTTTCTTTTTTGCTCTATCACAATCCTCTAATTCGACTGGGTGGTATTTATAGTGTGGGGTTCCGGGTTGCATCCTGCCTCCTTAGGAGTCCATCACTTTTCTTACTATGTGCGCCGTTTCTAGGAACACACTCTTCTGTATGAGTCCTGGAGCTACTTCAACCTCTAGTTTTTCTAGATTCCTTTTCAGGGATCTTGGGATCGTGCCTAGTGTTCCTATGATTATGGGTACGATTTCCACTGGCATATCCCATATTCTTCTTATTTCTATTTTCAGATCTTGATACTTATCCAATTTTCCCCTCTCTTTCTCTTCAACTCTGGTGTCCCATGGTATTGCGACATCAATGAGTGATACTTTCTTCTTGACCTTGTCAATCAACGTCACGTCTGGTCTATTTGCACGTATTATTATTATTATTATTATTATTATTATTATTATTATTATTATTATTATTATTATTATATTATTTTTTGCCTGTTTTTGGTTTCGTCCTTGCTGTTGAGAGAGAGAGAGAGAGAGAGAAGATTTTACTACACTGCGATATTCAAAGTACAGGGTGTCCATCAAGTCCCAGTACCATTACAAGTATTTATTGCTCAGAAACCATATAACACAGAGTAATGCTTTTTTTTTTTTTGTTTTTTTTTTTTTTTTTTTTGCAGAATTAAGTGCTCTGATTGTAACTAACTTGATGAAATGTAGAACATTCTCCAAAAAACTGCATTACTCTATGCTATATGGTTTCTGAGCAATAAATGCTTTTAATGACACCCTGTATATAAAAGTGGTAAAAAAACCAGTGCTCTCTCTCTCTCTCTCTCTCTTGCGTCAATCATTCGAGTCCTTAGCAAAGGGGCCTTTGTTATCAAACGAAGCCTTTTGTTTGCATTTCTTAGGAACATCGTGGTACGAAGGACTAGTGGTTATCGATGAAAATTCAGGGGATTTCTGTAAATCTTTCGTTAGATTAGGACATCCCAGTGAAGGATAGAAACGGCTATCCTTCAAGGAACTTCAGGATGTGGCAATGATTACGAAGTGACCAGGGATCTGTAGATAGGATAACGGTGACCTGGGCATCTATAGACAAGATACCTACTGACCTAGGAATCTACAGAAAGGTTACCTCCTGACTTGGAAATCTATAGGCAGGATTCCTACTGACCTGGAATCTGTACATAGGATACCCACTGACCTGGGAATGTGTAGATAGGATACCTACTATGAGATTCAGGGTCTCTGTAACACGGTTTTTTGGACTTTGCTCCTTGTCAAAGCATCGGATGTAGCTGAAAGTTGACATATGTATATTTTACAACCACACACAAATTTTGTCAGCATTATCAATAACCTAAACCCGATAGTTTTATTTTGTTTTATAGAGTAAAAATGATCTAGCTGACGCCATGGCCAATGATTACGAACCAAGAGTCGCAAAACATTCATTACGTAGCAAGGTAAACAAACAACTTTTGACTAAATGTTTGCCCCGCCATCCACCAGACAAACTCCATCGGCTTCGGCTCTGAAACCCCCCCAAAGACTTTATGAATGGCGGCGAACGATACATAGATGTGGGTGGGGTATCAGTGCTAGCGTAGTAAAATACTACTGTAGCAGTAGTGCCGCAACAGTATAGCAGTAATATACATGATTAAACGTTTAGGCCAACTGCTGGGATCCTTGAGGATCATTTAGCACTTTTTACAACTACTCGAGAAATTAGTTTTATAGCCAGAAATTAAATTTTTATCCTGAATTATAACGAGGCGAAAGTGGTGGAGCTCATGAAGTCACCATTCTGACGATAATTATTGGTGAATGTTTAAAGCCTATATACGGTACCGGCTTTTTTTTCAGTAAATAGGTAGATAGCCAATAAATAAAATTGCTTGACATTGGATATAGCAGTTATCAAATCAAGCTTGTCTACTATGTTTTTGATAATTACCAAACTATTCCCTACATCTTGTCAATCTGATTGTGACCTATAAAGTAGACTGTAATTTCTTTGGGAAACTTATATTTTTGGAGTGAGACTAATAATCGAAGTGTTTTTGTATTTATTAACATATTTTGTTGGTTTGTTCATTATGACAATTATCAGTGGAGAGGTTCCAGAGTTCATAAAGGTGTACTGCTTTGCTTGTATTTAAATTTGTATGTCATTGTTGCCAGAGGTCTAGCCTTCGTTACGTATAGCCAATCATCCATCGAGAAAGAGTGAAGAAATGCTGTCATAAGTTACGTAACGAGTGCGTTCGAAACCTTTTCTCTGAGTAAGTTGGCCCGCCTTCAAAAAGAATCACTTTTACATTATAAGTACCAAATTTATTCAACCTACGTAGTGCAGAATACACTCAAAATTTTATGTGTTGATATAATATGTATTCTGAATAAGCGTTATATTTATGAAATGCATAGATAAAAAGTTATTGCGAAAAAAACCGTGTTACAGAGGCCCTGAATCTCATAGTAGTATAAAAATGTTTCCTACAGACCTGGAATCTATAGAAAGGTTATCTACTGACCTGGGAATCTGTAGAAAGGATTCCTACTGACCTGGGAATCTGTACATAGGATATCTACTGACTTGGGAATCTATAAAAATGTTACCTACTGACCTCGGAATCTATAGAAAGGTTATCTACTGGCCTGGGAATTCGTAGAAAGAATTCCTACTAACGTAGGAATCTCTAAACGGAATACTACCAACCTGGAAATCTATAAATAGGATTCCTACTGACCTGGGAATCTAAAGAAAGGTTAATTACTGACCTGGGAATCTGTAGACAGTATAGTACCCACTGAATCGTAAACAGGTTGACTATGAGATACGAGTTTTGTAAAATCTTGTACGAGAGAGAGAGAGAGAGAGAGAGACAGACAGACAGAGAGAGAGAGAGAGAGAGGCTATTTCCTCAAATATAATGAAGACGTCTTAATGGCTCCCAAGAAGACGAAGACAATCGAAACAAGAGCCCGAGAAGAGAGCGAGAGCTTTCTCGGGCGCTCTTAAGAGGATTAAGTGAGTTTAGTTCGTGAGTGGCATCATGCAATAGGAAACTATATACTCTTCCTCTTCCTCTCTCCCTCTTACTCTCCCTCTCCCTCTCTTTCTTCTTTGTGAATTTGATATCAGAGTATTTAAGAACTGCAATTAAGAGACCAGGAAAAGCAAAGATCCCAGAGAGAGCTTCCGGTTTTTTAGGCCTATGTGGAGACGCTCTCTTTTGTTTAGAGTGTTTGTAAGACGGATAGGTTTACACTTGCCTTTGTTTAGGTGTGAAAGTGGCGTGTTTGGTTTGTATTTTCTGGTTCAAGAATGAAATAAAAAAGCGGTATTTCGGCAGATATGACGTTAATAATGATGCAGTTTACATAGGCACGTATTTATGTACGTATAAGTATACATATAGGTGTTGCGTATGTATAACTATTTTGACAGATACGAAAGCAATAATAATGCAATTTACTCAGACACGTATTCATGTATGACTATGTGTATGTATATATGCATTCTGCAGGAATGAATAATGTATTTTGTTAAGAATACAGTGTACTGTGTATACATTTGACCAATCATGGCGCCCACTTGCAACTTGCTACCTAAAATTCATAGCGCTTACAAAAGTGCACTGCATGTAATATGTACGAATTGGGAAATGGCTCCTCTCTGCTAATCAAAATATCATTCTCTCTTTTATAAATGATTTCCGTAGACCAAATTGTCTACGGAACAAAAGACAATCGACAGAAATCATGGCGTCACCTTTCTCCTATATAGGCCTAGTTCAATCCAACTTCACAGATGCGGAATTTTGAATCATTTCGGTTTTCCGCAACTCCTCTGGGTCTCGAGGAAAATCCGCATGCTCATAAAGGTGTGAAAATTCCGCGGTATCAGTTGTAATGGGAAAGAGGAACCACGAATCCACACGTTTACGAATTTTAGTCAAAATTGGACGGCTATCAACGTGACGGAGAGAGAGAAACGCGTCGCATGTACTACCTAACCGTTCGCTCAGTCTAGGCCATTTCCGAGAATTCCAGATCATTTCTTTTGGTCATCTGTGCATTACCTGGCTAGGTCAGACGAATAGGGAGAGGTCACGTGACACGCTAATAAATTTCTGTGGCTTTTACTACGTGTAGACTTAATGTAGCTTTGCCATTCGTTACTTTTCCTAAGCCTATGTGGATGAAGGCGTGAGAATCAGGCGTTAATATGACATTCTGTAGTAGAGTTTATGTGATTCCTTAGGCCTAACGAAGACAAAGTCCTAACTAATTTCTTAATTGTGATAATTATGGTTGTAGGCTTATCCTAGATATTGGTCAAATCAATTGGTGAATGAGAGAGGCATACATAGGCCTAGGTATTTTTCATTATGGAGTATCACGTGATACAAAACAGTTTAAGATACTTATATGTGCACTGTAGTGTCAGTGCATCATTGCACCAAAACTGTAATGTAATGGGACTGATTTACTTAATATATATATATATTGATATAGATATATATATATATATATATATATATATATATATATATATATATATATGTAAAGAAAAATTATTCGCTGTATGAACGCTAAGTACACAAGACTACGAGAACAAAATAGCGGATTAATTTCAGTATCCCGAAAGTCCAGGCTTATATCGAGACAAAGAAGGCAATTCTCTTTTTTTAAGGTAATTATTTAGGCGGCGACTTAAGCATCACAATTCCGAAACTCCATTACTGTAATTAAGTTCTTAGCGATTTGATTTCCAAATCCTTTTCCCGCGCGACTGCGAGATCACGCAAAAGCTTCGTCATCAATGCGACTACTTTTGACATTGTAATTTGTACCACTGATTCAGCGTACTGTACTGGAGGAGGGGCCCTCCACGTGGAAGGAAGTATGGGTATCCTGCGTGGATATCCTGTCATTTCGAAAGAATGGCTTCTCCCTGCGAGTCTGAATATCACTCTCCTTATAGAAATTATTCCTGTAAACCAAATTCATCGACACTAAACATGGCGTTACCTCTCTCCTAGGCCTAGTGCGATCCAACCTCAGAGACGCGGTATTTTGAGCGCTTTCAGTTTTTCCGCATCTTCCGGCGCTTGAGGACAGACTGTCCGCACGTTTATGAAAGTGTGAAAATACCGCGGCATCTTTTCCCTAATGGAAAAAAGGAACCACGAATCCACTTATGTTGAAGGATAGGCTATCCTTCGGTATACAAAGACGAACGCCAATTCAAAACATTCATTGATGAAAGGGATACAGTTTGAAAGGTGTAACAGGAGGAAAAAAAAAAGCTTTTATATTTGCACTATGAGACCGTTGTTAGCAGAGGGTTAAGGAAAGTAAGATGGAAGAAAGATAATATGAATAAAGGTACAGTAAAATGAATGATAGGGGTTACAGTTAGGCGCCTAAGGAACTCCACTACAAAGAGGCATAATAAGTCATGGCAAAGGAAATTGAAAGTAAAAAGGTTGATTCAAAAGTGAAACAGGAAGAAAAACCTTTGCATTTGCAAAGTGCAACAATAGTTATGAAAGTACGATGGGAGATACCGAATATGAATGAAGATACAGTTAAAGGAATGAAAGGGGTAGGAGCTAAGCCCCTAAGGAACGCCCCCACTAAAAAAAAAAAATGTCATGCATACAGTGCGCCTCGTGATGTGCACTGACGGCACTATACCCTACCTCCTACTAGGGGACATCCGGATAGTGGACCTCACGTTTTGGGAAACTCAGCAAAGAAGAAGAAGAAGGAGAAGGAGAGAGAGACTCCTGAACTCGTCAACAAATCCCCAGCTGAGACAATTGCCGAATTCCAGGTGACCCCCGGTCCAGCCAAGGGAGGGATTTCAGGTCACGGAATCGCCAAAATGAATCGGGTCACACCAACGACCCCTTCGGGAAAAGCTCTCAGCCCCCGGCCCCCCCTTTTGGGAAATCATCGACCCTTTTTGGGGGGAACCCCTATGCACCTGTCAGTTGTGACGTTCTTATTATTATTAATATTATTGTATTTTCTCCGTCATTCCCATTGTAAAATTGTAGACAGGAGAACGAGAGGAAGTCAGTCACTTTTTCCCTTCTCTCTCTCTCTCTCTCTCTCTCTCTCTCTCTCTCTCTCTCTCTCTCTCTCTCCAGAGTCCCATTTCACACTGCGATTGTGACAACCCGATCGATATTCCTGGATCCTCTCTCTCTCTCTCTCTCTCTCTTCTCTCTTCTCTCCTTCTCTCTCTCCTCTCTCTCTCCCCTCCCAGAGCCCATTTAAACACGCGATTGTGACAACCCGATCGAATTCCTTAGGATCCTCCTCTCTCTCACTCCTTCTCTCTCCTGACCGAGATTTCACCTGCAGAGACGACAAAATGGCGGCCGCACACACACACACACACACACACACACACACACACACACACACACACCCAATAACCTACTCCCTGAACTTCCTAATTTTTTATACGAATATTTTTATCAAGCACGAGAATTCTGTCTGGTCATCTTGCAGATTTCGAGACCTTTGGATGAATGTCTTCAAAGGTCCTCAAAGGACTTTGTCTGTAGGATACTGTGTAGGATATCAGTACAGAGGAGTATCTATAGATTTCGAGCCTTTGGGTGAATGTATTGCAAAAGGTCAAACTCAAAGGACTAGGACTTTGTCTGTAGGATACTGTGTAGGATACCAGTACAGAGGAGTGTCTATAGATTTCGAGCCTTTGGATGAATGTCACCAAAAGTCCTCAAAGGATTTTGTAGGATACTGTGTAGGATACCAGTACAGAGGAGTGTCTATAGATTTCGAGCCTTCGGATGAATGTCACCAAAGGTCTTCAAAGGACTTTGTCTGCAGGATACTGTGTAGGATACCAGTACAGAGGAGTATCTATAGATTTCGAGCCTTTGGATGAATGTCACCAAAAGTCCTCAAAGGATTTTGTAGGATACTGTGTAGGATACCAGTACAGAGGAGTGTCTACAGATATCAAGTCACTTGGACAAATGTTTCCAAAGGTCCTCAAAGGACTTTGTCTGTAGGGTACTTGTAGGATACCAGTACAGAGGAATGTCTTGGGATATCTGACCGTTACCTATCATTGTATTTACAATGCCAATAGGTCACAGGGTTGAATATTTTCATTATAAATCTTTATCTGAATGTGTCTTCTAATTATTACTTGAATAAGAATATATATAAACAATCGCTTGACCGGTTTTATCTACATTTTAGTAAAACTCTCCAGTTATTGAAACTTGAATATTTAAAAGAATTAAAGTAAGTTTCTTGCTATCTCAAATCACAGGTCTAATTTGTCTTTTCGGGAATAAATATTTACAAAATAATTACACATAAGACTGAATTAACAGACCAAACGCTCTTTAAAAAGTCATCATGATGATATAATGATCATAATGATGCTGATATTAACAATGACATCTCTATCATCACATTTCTGCGAACTTCTTTACCTATCTCGTAGTTGCTCCAAATTTTGAAATGAAACTAAATTTGACAAAAGATTGGAAATGCGAATTCTCTCTCTCTCTCTCTCTCATTTTATGATATTCTTTTATTATTGATGAATTTTATTAATCACTAAGTTTTAGTCGATTTGTTGATTCTTAAACAAACTTTTGTATGTCTAAAATAACAAATATTTTAACTATTTGTAAGATGATTTTACTAATTGTAGTTTTATATTTTATGAATACCCAATGTAAATATTGGAAATAAAGAATTATTATTATTATTATTATTATTACTCTCTCTCTCTCTCTCTCTCTCTCTCTCTCTTCTCTCTCTCTCTCTTCTCTCTCTCCGATTAAAAACCTAGTTCCTCAGTCAGGAGAGAGAGAGATAGAGTCCAAAGGCATTCTTCTTCTTTCATGTTTATCAAAAGAAAACTCGCTGTGGGGCGGGGGGGAGGGGGGAGGTGGCGGGGGGGCGGGGAGGGGGGGGGTGGAGGAAAAAAACGCAGTCAAGATTACAAGCAGGTAATAATAACAGACGCGACTCACAGGTCAATGGAAATGACCCTGGAATGAAAAAGGGTCGGGCTGGATCCAAGGGCTGGACGGTGGCTGCCGTGTCATGGGTAGGGGTGGGGGGCGGGTGGCGGGGTTATTGAAAGGACTGTCGGGGGTGGGGGGAAGATAGAAGCTTGCGGTTTCCGCTGTCATAGCTTTTTTGGGGGGGAGGGTTGTTGTTGAAACGACTGTCGTGAAATAAAAAAAAAAATATTCGCCTTGTTTCTCAGCCAAAAGAAATGGACGTTTGTCAACGAGTTATTATTATTATTATGGGGGGGGGGCAGGGAGGAGGAGGTTGTGAAAACGACTGTCATGTGGGGTTGGGGTGGGTGGTCGAGGTGGGAGGAGAACGGTTGATTGAAATGGACTGTCATGAAAAATCGTAATGTAGCCTGATATATATATATATATATATATATATATATATATATATATATATATATATATATATATATATATATATATATATATATATATATATATAATATATATATATACATACATACATACATTTGTGGATTTTTTTTTTTTTTTTTGCTTGTAAATGCTTATTCTAATCCAAACTGAATTTACAAGCAAGGCAGAAATCAGGCAAAACAATAATAAGTTACACGATAATAAGAAACCGCTTGATCTAAAAACAACATTTTCATTTCTTGCAAAAAAAAAAAAAAAAAATGAAAAAAAAAAAAAAAAAAAAATTATCCTTTTTTTTATATAAATCTTGGAAAGTTAAAACAAGGTATTTATGACCGTTACGACCTAAGTTCACAAGGCCCTGTCGTGTAGAGCGTCAATTTGGACCCAATTTACACGATGCGTCGTCGTGCACAGTTGCACGTTTGAAGAGAAAGAAAGAGAGAGAGGGAGAGAGAGAATGTCGTGCAACATTATGAGTAAACAGATGCTTTATAATCATTCGGTTGCATGTTATCAAGCGCTGGTTCTGCAACACAGTAGAACCCACGGAATCTAAAATGATGTCGTCAGGAATCGAAGGGAGAGAGAGAGAGAGAGAGAGAGGCGTTTTAGGGCGAAAGATTCACGTCTTGTAGCTTTTAGAGCTAGAGAGAGAGAGAGAGATTCAGAAAGTGTAATTGACATAAATACAATTCATGACGTTCAGAACACAGAGAGAGAGAGAAAGAGAGAATCAATCCCTGAATAATTCTGAAGGAAAATTGAATTAGGTTAGATTAGGTTAGGTTAGGTTAAGTTAGGTTAGGTTGTGTTAAATTAAGTTGGACTAGGTTAGGTTGGGTAAGGTTGGATTAGGTTAGGTTAGGTTAGGTGAAGTTAAGTTGGACTAGGTTAGGTTAGGTTAAGTTAGTTAAAAGAAGTGATCCAGGGAAATTTGCGTGTGGGAAACATAATGAGATGATTTTCAAGACGATTCTATGGTTAGTTTTTAAGATATGGCGTCCAACTTTTTTCAGGGAAGATCCCAGTACTCCGTTACAGTCCCGAAATACGTTACCTGGTTCCCAGGTAAGCGTAGGATGCTTACGAGAGGATTAACAGGCTTTGGGAGGCGAATCCTTGACTTACTGAACGAAGGAAACAGGATTAAGTAGGATTCGTTTAGGATTAGTCTTGGGGCTTAGGAACAATGGCGTCTAAATTATTTTTCTTTGTCATAAGATTTTTAATTAAAAAGATGTCTTGTTGCTGGAG
>NC_061107.1:5926264-6006264 GCF_015104395.2 Macrobrachium nipponense
CTGATGTTTTTTCAATTTTGTAGACATGAAAACATACAGGATGGTAGATATTATTTTCATCTTCTTGAAGTAGAACAGCTCCAACACCACAGTCTGACGCATCAACAATTGTATCACAAATTTCTTGTCGAAGTCTGGAGCTTGAAGTACTGGTCTTGAAGTTAAAATGGGCTTTTACCTTCTCAAAGGATTCTTGACACTCTGGAGTCCAAATAAACTTAGCTTTGGGACTAGTCAAGTCTGTCAAGGGAGCTACTACGGCTGAGAAATTTGGGCAAAAACGACGATAGAACCAGCCATGCCTAAAAATCTCTGTAGCTGTTTTCCTGGTAGTAGGTGGTGGGGTAGCCCTTACGGATACCTTCTACATTAGCATTTACTGGAGCAAGAAGGCCTTTCCCAACTTCAAACCCAAGATACTGTACAGTTGCCTTTCCAAAACTCACTCTTCTCTAAGTTGATTGTTAATCCTGCTTCTTGTAGTTTCTTGAAAACTTTCTTCAGAATCTTCAGATGTTCTTCCCACGTTGTAGAGTAAATCACGATGTCATCTAGGTATACACCTACTCCTTCTATTGATCCTAACAGTTGATCCATCACTCGTTGAAAGTTGCGGGTGCATTCATCAGACCAAACGGCAGAACAGTATACTGATATAGTCCAAAAGGAGTAATAAAAGCTGACAGCAGCTTCACATTCTCATCTAAGGGAAGTTTGATAATATCCTTTCAACAAGTCTATCTTGGAAACAAACTTGGCTTGCCCAATATTATCAAGTAAACTGATCTATAAGAGGCAAAGGATAATTATCAGCCACACTGATAGAATTCAGCTTCCTATAATCAGTACCACATCCTAAATGAACATCTGGTTTCTTCACTAACACACATGAGAACTGAAGTGACTTGAACTGGGTTCTGCTAATCCATGTTGCAGCAAATACTCAACTTCTTTCTTCAAAAACATCTCGATGATACGGTGATAAGCGATAGGCTCTTTGCTTGAAAGGTTTTCCATCTTCTTGAATCTTGATTTCATGCTTGGTCAGATCAGTACGTCTAGGCACATCTGAAAAATTTCTGGAAAACTTCTAATTACGTCACTTAAGTCTTCACCTTGTTCAACACTCAGATGTTTCAGTTTATCCTCCAAATTTTCCAAAATTGAAGAATTATTCATCTTGCTTGCAGCTCCCAATTCGTAGCCATCATCGTCTTCTGTAGATAAAGTTGTCTGGGTTACTGACACAGTTTCAGTTTTAGTTTCTGAGAAATAAGGTTTCAAGAGGTTCACATGTATCTTCCTTTGTCTTCTTCTTCTTTCTGGTGTATCAATCACATAAGTTCTATCACTTAACTTCTGAATTATCTTGTAAGGACCTTGAAATTTATTAGTGAGGGGAAATCTCTTGACAGGTAAGAACACTAACACTTGTTGACCAATACTAAAACTTCTTAGCTTAGCCTTAGCATCAAATCTCCCTTTTCATTTTCTCTTGACTCATTTTCAAGTTTTCTAAAGAGAATTTCTAATCTCTTTCAACCTCTTCCTTAAGTTCTTTACTACTCTGCTTGGCTTTCCTCTTGATTTTCTTCCCAATTTTCTGCAAGAATCTTCAACGGTCCCTCTCACTTCTCTTCCAAAAATCATCTCATTAGGTGAACATCCCATACTTTCTTGATAAGCATTCCTAACTTCAAACAACATTAATGGTAAACCAACATCCCATTCTCTTCCTGACTCAGAACAATACTTTGTCAGCATACTTTTCAATGTCTGGTGGAACCTTTCCAAGGCACCTTGAGTTTCTGGATGATAAGCGGTTGATAACTGTTGTTTCACCCCTAACAAATTCATCACATCCTGGAATAACTTTGAAGTAAAGTTGTTCCTCTGTCACTTTGTACAATTTCTGGTATACCAAACTTTGAGAAAAACTCCACAAGTTTTTCAGCAACTATCTTGGCAGATATGTTTCTAACAGGGAATGCTTCTGGATACCTTGTCACAGGACATTATGTCAACAAATACTCATTTTCCTTTCTTTGTCTTCGGCAATGGTCCAAACCATATCTATAATCACTTTGCTAAAGGGTTCTCCTCTAACTTCTATAGGTTGTAGGGGGGCTTTCTTGATGGTTTCATTCGGTTTTCCAGCTATCTGGCAGGTATGGCACTCACGACAGAACCTGCTAACATCTCTGTGAAGTCCAGGCCAGAAAAAATATTTCATGATCTTCTCCACAGTCTTCCTGATTCCCATATGTCCAGACTCATGAGCTACTGCAACCACTTGCTTTCTCAATGAATATGGAATCAAAATTTGATGATATTCGCCCCATTCAGCATCTCTGGTATATTTGTAGGTCTATACTTCCTCATCAGCAAAACCTTCCTTCAGATAGAATCAGGTAGGAGTTTGTTGCATCTCTTCTCGATCAACAACTCTGAAGAACAAATCAGTTAACGATGCATCCTTCTTCTGCAAGTCCATCAGCTTCTCTCTTGTCACTTGACCAACTTCAAAGGTTGAATTCTCAATATCTGCTAACTCAGCTACTGTAGTTTCACTACTGTCTTCAGCAACACTTTGACTACTCGGAGTCTCTTCAGGAACATCAGGTTCTTCTTCTTCGTCGTCGTCTTCTTCATCTTCTTGGGAAATCTCTTCTTGGTCAGCACTATGGGAAACTTCACTTCCCTGGAATAATTCTTCCTAAGCCACAAAGATCCTTCACTTGATCCTTCTTGGGTGTGTAAATCCTCAGTTTCTTCACTTACAGTCGTAGTCCTCTTCATACTTCTTTGGTAGTTACACAACTAGGAAAACAGGTGGGGGTTATTCTTCTCCAAACTCTTCTGTAGGACTAATCCTCAATGGTTTGTCTGTCACTACAGGACAAGGAATAAATGGCACACCACCAACTTCATTCCCCAACAGAACATGTATACCTTCCACAGCTAGTGAGTCCTTTACAGCAAAAATCAACATTCCCTGTCACCAATTCACATGACAGGTGTAAGCGGCATATAGGGGTTACTTCCTCTCCTCCTATACCCTTCAAAATAACTGAATCTCCTGTGAGACTCTTCTCCAACTGAGGGTGAGAAACCAACGTACTACCACACTATGGTTACTCCCTGTATCACGTAATATCTTGACTGGTACCTGCATACTTCCTTCTTGAGTTGACAGCATACCTTCATAGATATATGGCTTAAAAGCCTCCACACTGCTTAACCACTCACTGCTTGAGGTAACATTTCACTGGTTGCTAAACATTCAGCTTGTTTAGTTTCATTCTTCTCTGGAGTCTGATTCTTTCCCACACTGCTCTTCGTAGTTTGTTTCACAACTTGACTAAACTGGTTTTGACTGCTGTTGATTCCGGTAACACTCTTGACTGTAGTGTCCTACTCTTCCACACTTGAAACAGACAACATTAGGTTTCTGTAACTGTCTTGAAAAAACTGGATGAGGATTTCACATTAATTTGCTGAGCTGTATTACCTTGTGTACTCTTAGTAGTATCACTTGAAGGTTTCCCATTAAATTTGTTCCTGTTATTTTGGATAAGACTTAAAACCTGGGAGTTGTTTGACTCTGGTACTTGACATTGTAACTTACGTTTGTTACTGATTATATTGTAATCTTCACTAAGTGTAGCGGCTTTGTCAGTTTCTTCATTCTCTCTCTCTTAAATAGGCTCTTATATGTTCAGGAATTCCCTTAAGATACTGTTCAAGAACAAGTAACTCTTCTAACTCATCGAAAGTTTTAACTTAGCAGCTTCTACCCAACGTTTGAAACACCTTCTCACTTTGTAAGCATAATCTAAGAAGGTTTCCCTTCTCATCTTTTCTTAAATTTCTGAATCTCTCATTGTAGTACTCTGGGGTCATCTGGTACTTGTAGCACACTGTGTTTAAGTACCTTGTAGTCTTTACGCTGATCAGCTGTTAAGGCTAGATAAGCACTTCTCCCTTTACCAATCAAGACACTTTGTAGCAAAACTGACCATTTATCCTCTGGCCATCCCATACCTGAAGCCACTTTCTCAAAGTGATCAAAAAAACTCATCTGGAGCTTCTTCAGTAAACTTAGGATTAACTTCTGTACTCTCACTACATCAAATACAGGGTCTTGATTACCTTGGTTAGGGTTAGACGGTGTTTACAGGTAATGTGGATCTAGCTCTTATTAATTCCATTTCCCTTTCATGTCTTGCGATTTCTCTTTCCTCTTTTATTCTTTTTTCTCTTTCCTCTTCTGCTGCTTTTTCTTCTTCGTCTTTCTTTCTCTTCTTTCTTGTTTTTTTCCCTGTCTATTCTCTCTCTTTCAGCTTGCATTCTCTCTCTTTTCAGCAAGCATTTTTAGCTAATCAAATTCTCTTCTGCTTCAATGCGTCTAAGCTCAAACTCTGCATCACTTTTCTCTTTCTTTTCTGCTGCTTATTTATGAGATCAGGCACGTGCTACATTCAACAACTCTTGAGCCAATTCTAACTATCTTCATCAGTTATTCTACCAGAGTTTATCAATGATTCCATAGCAATACATCTTATTTGCGCCTTTACCATACTAGTAGACACATAACCACCACATGCCTCTGCTAAAGCGCTCCACTGTGCTCTAGACAGAGTGGTTTCAGACAAAACTTGGACGGAAGGAGCTGCTAAAAATTCCTGAACATTGAACTGAGCCATTTTCCTCTAAGTTATCAACTTACAATTCAATACAATAAATGCAAAACAAAATTATTATGGTCACTCTCCTAACAAAATATATTCCTAACACCACCAGTATATTCTAGAGTGATAATGAAATCTGCTTTCCCGGGTCTGGGCACCATTAAACAAATGTTACGAAGTGCCAAGTATCTGGTTACCTTGCATCAATTATTACCTCACAAAAGCCAAACACCTGAACCCTCATAACAACACGTTTAAACGACTGAATACACTAAAGGCAACAGTGAATCCCTTAACACTTACCAGTATTGCAGAAAATCAGACTAAGTTCATCAAACGTGTGAGGTAATCTTTAATAATTAAATTAATCAAAGGGCAGCACTCCAATCAACGAACTTTCAAAATCTAAGTATTTCCCTGATTTCAGAAGTCTAAGTACTTCCCTGGTTCTAAGTCACTTCAATTAAATTGAGGAAAGCAAATCAATTACCACTCTATGTTTCTACCTAACATGAATATAATCATAATTATATATATTTATACTGGTGTAAGATAAAGAAAACACTTATAAAAATTTTAAATACAAAAAATTTATTATTAAATTCAAAATTTATAAGTGAAATTCACCATATCAGGGAAAATTACTGTTACTTGAAAACAAAGTAAAGTTTAATTAATTCTTGAATCAAACAACTAAGTAAAATTAAATCAAAATTAATTTATCACAAAATTCAAGAAAATTAACTCAATCAAAATTCAAAAGTGTTAGGCAATAATTGAAAATTTGAAATTAATTCACAAGTGCTAAACAACAATAAAATTTGAAAAGAATTCTAAGTAAGTGCAAATCAATTCACAAGTGTTAAATTTTAATAAATGTGCAATGATAAAGCAATGAAAATAACTAAGTCAATTAAATGGTGAATGCAAATGAAAATATAAAACAAAAAGACACACTTCAATAAGAAAATGAATAAATGCACAAACAAGGAATCAGACACAAACACAAAAAATATCAGCAATGTGTAAAAGTGTAAATCTTTTTCATTCAAAAACACTAACCAACAGTTTTTACCAAACCTTTGTAACAGACAACAGTTCCTATCAATTATTAATTAAAACACCACTCCCTATCCATTATTAGTTATTCACTGTTCCTAACAATTATTAGTTGCAATTAACTAACAAAAAATATAACACACTTTACCTTTTTGTTTTTTGGTATACCAACTTCCTTTTCTTCTCTTGTAAATTACACTTTCACAAAAACAAGGCGCCGTTACGAAATGTTTGTTCAGATTCCACAATTAAATAAAACTAAATAAACTAAATTAAATAAACAAATAAAATCTAAAGAAATATCAAATATACAATTCTCACAATATGAGTGACCAAATTTACATTACGTTAATTTAATCTCGATGTCGAGTGAGAGAGAGAGAGCGAGAGAGAGAGAGGGGAGATCTAACTGCCTCGAGGTCTTAAGATCTGAATGAAAATCTCTTCCTTTATGGAAATGACAGAGCAGATGTCTCAAAACGTTACTAGGCACGAAAGCTTCTCACGAAAGTTCTGAAATCTGACGCAATCTTACACACATAATGTGCAACATCCACGTGGTACTTGGCAAATACATACACGTACAAGACAAGACTGCTCAACAGATACGTACCCGATTGAAAACGGAGGGTAAACGATAATTAAGATTGACATATTTTGATGACCACGTAAAAAGAGTCGAGTCATTATCAAAAACGCGTTGACAGAGCACCGGGAAGCAAACGGATCTCGCAGACTCCAATCTTAAAGTGCTGACATAAAAGTTAAACATTTGCAGCTTTGAAAAGACAAGGATCTCTCTCTTTACGTTAGATATATATTTTTTACATGACGTTAATGCGAAATCTGAACACACATTTTAAAACATCCTATTCTAAGATATCTTAGGAATCTGAAAAAAACAAAAATTGTTACACAATCTACAAGACATTTCAAAGAGGGGAAAACATGCATTTTGAAAGTAGCAATATATAATAATATATATATATATATATATATATATAATATATATATACTCTATATATATATATATATATATATATATATATATATATATAGATATACATATATATATATATATATATATCTATATATATATATATATATATATATATACATATATATATATATATATATATATATATATATATATATATGTATATAATATATATATATATATATATATATATATATATATATATATATATATATACAAATACTATATATGCTATATATACATATACATATATATATATATATATATATATATATATAATATGTATATATATATATATATATATAATTTAAATGAATATGAACGGAGGTACAGTTAAAATCAACGAAAGGCATTGCAGATAGGGCCCTAAGGAAGAACTTTATCAAGTAGTGTCTACAGTACACCGCATGAGGTGCACTGACGTCACTACAACGTACAGGGAAAATTATTAGATACGAAAATTTTCTTGGCTTAATCGATGAGGTACGATTGGCCAGTGAGCTGACGATTATAATAAGACAAACATGTATATTTACAAGAGGAATATGGAAATTTTGGTTGACTGACCTGTTGTCCTTAAGTGGGCCTTTGTAGAAACTTCTGGAAGACGAGACAGCGAAGAAGTTACCTTGGTGGGAAGTTCTTTGCACATTCCTGTGAAGTTGGAAGGTAAACGATCAAATTCCAAGTCATCTCGAAGGAAATTAATTTCAATTATATATGTATGTTTGAGATTTGCTTTGCATTATTCATCAAATTCATCTTGAAGGAAATGAATTTACAAGTTATGTCTGTGAATTTAATTTAATTTTTACTTAGCATATTAGAGATAGTCGAGCTAGAATTGGTATGTACAACATTATCATTAAAAGCAAAATCATATTCATATTGAATCAATTATTTCATGAAAATAAGTTGAGATTTTACTTAGCATATTAAAGATAGTCGAGCTAAAATTGATATGTACAACATTATTATTCAAAGCAAAATCATATTCATATTGAATCAAATTTATTCCATGAAAATAAATCAAGTTTTAGAAAATTATCATTCAAAGCAAAATCATATTCATATTGAATCAAGATTATTTCATGAAAATAAATTGAAATTTTACTTGGCAAATCAAAGATAGGTGAGCTACAATTTATACGTGGATATTGTAATTATAATTTTTTTTAACTTTTATTTACTCAAAGCGAAATCATAACTATATTTTTATGGTCATCGAAAATATCAGTGAAAAAATAATCATTTTTATAGTTTTGGTTGTAATAAACTTTTTCCCATATGAAAGATTTTATAATATAATAAGTCTATAATTTTAATGAAATATTGATAAGAAATAAGAAATTTCCTTAATGGCGATAACAATAAAAGGTCTAATAATAATAATAATAATAATAATAATAATAATAATAATAATAATAATAATAATAATAATAATAAAAGCAGTATCATAACTCTGAATCACTTGACTTAAGTAGCTCAAATTTGACCAACATTCAAATCACATTCTTATAACCAACTATAGTTAACTATAACTATACATCGTCAAACTGTCATTCTTCCATTGAAGAATAAACCCTCCCCCACGCTCCCACAACCTCCTATATTCTTACAAAGAATATGTTTACCCTATTTTTTTATTTTTTATTTTACCTCCTCGAGGCAATACGGCATGAACAGTTGCACCAACATCACGCTTGATGTGACTTCCACGCAAAGGTTTATAATCCGTTAGGGAATCACGCCAAGTCTTATACAAAATCGATCCCTCCTCTCTCTCTCTCTCTCTCTCTCTCTCTCTCTCTCTCGGTGCACAGGCACGATTGGATATAAATGGTCACCCTCTACAGCTTGAATTACACTTACGATTTAATTAATATTAAAAAAGACTCTGTTAATTGAATGTCAGTAAGGAGTGGCTAATTCGTATAGATAGCCAGAACTTGCTGAATTACTGACGACATAGATAAAGAAAGGACTCATTCCGTAATTCCTAATTCATGACTAAGAATTTCTGGAATCTGACTGGAACTTTACTGAACCAGTCAGTATCAGGGATCAGCCAGTGTCAGATATAAGTTTCTTTATGGATATTGTGTGTTATCAGACTTCCTAGCCAAAAGACTGCACTGTCTGGTTCACTTTTCGTTTATAAGTATCCAGAAGATGGTTTAGACTTTAGACTTTGCAGGGACTTTGCAGACTTAGACAAAGAAGGTAAACTCGTAGACAGTTCAGTAGACATAGGTAAGATGCAAGACCACATTCTATTGCTAAAATATATTTCATTGTGAATTCCCAACCCTAAAGAAACCTCTTTGCCAAGATACTATAGAATGAGTAAAAATGCCCTGCGAGGACAAAGAAGCCATAGACCTACTAGAAAAAAAAGCACGTAGGCCTATATTTGACAAGGTAGGACAAACGCTTTGCAAGACTATGTAGCCTTAGACCTACTAGAATAAATATTACTATGACTATCTTTGACAAGGTAATACGCAGTTGTATACTATTACCTTTGCAATATTTCTGGTGAGTTTCCTTATGCACACTTCAGTTGGAATCGAGATAATAGGCAAGGAATTGAATATATCAAAAAACGCCTTTCCAGATTATGAAGCCATAGACCTACTAGAAAAATTAGCACGTAGGCCTATCTTGGACAAGGCAGCAGTTGAATATTATTTTTCAACATTTCTGGTGAGTTGCCGTATGCACAAGGCATTTGGAGACAAGATAAAAGGCAATAAATTGAATACGCAAAAGGTGGTTACATGGCATAGGTCTAAGTTAATGCAGGTAGATGTAAAGCTAAAGATCTTGGTATTACACTTTTCAGAATTGGCGGAACATCCCTGACTGCAGCGGCTATTACATCATTTTTCATAGCTGCCGAGATCTTGCAGCAATTCGTAAATTTATTACGTCACAATTCATCAGAAATCGTAACTTTAGCCCTCCCAACTTCTTGCAACATTGCAGATGACACTTTGCCATGAAATAAATCCTTTATTTCCCCCGCGTGCCGGGCAGATTGTAATCCCAATTCCTTATAAACAACTTTGGCACGTATCAGTGGCCATCATTCCAAGACTTAAACCTTTGGTATCGTAGAATTTACTCAGTGAAATACTGCATTTGTTCGTGCGACAATGCAGTAGTTCACGTGCTTCGTGCTGGATGATCAACCGATTTAACTGTTTTTGTTTTGTTTGCTTGATAGAGAGAGAGAGAGAGAGAGAGAGAGAGAGAGAGAGAGAGAGAGAGAGAGAGAGAGGCTATTGACCACAATCGTCACAACAAAGCTTTAAAATCAAATGGTTTTTAGTCTCATCCAAACAGCCGTTTGTTCAACTTTCATTAAATGGGCCACATTTCACATATTACTTAATTTTGGGGAAAATTCTTATATAAATAAACAATAATACTTAATACTTAAGTTATTTACCCTTATGATTATGGCTAAACAATTAGCATTGAATGATAATTCACAAATCTATCTGGAATTGTAAACACTAGACCTAAGCCGAGTCCGTTCTTAGGCTAACGGACGAACGAATCCTTATCACATATAAATTACAAATAACTAAATAAATTTACTATCATAAATATCATACAAAAAAGTCAATTCAATTATTATAATTAACAATACCAACAATCCAAATTAATAACTGGTTGAACTGTTTATTTGCTAAAGTATAAGGCTACGACAGTTCGGCCTAATGCACACCTAGCCACTTTAATATCAGAAATTGCTAAAGTTGAGCTTAAATTACTTTATTTAAGTGGTTTCTCAGACATTTATCTTTATTTACCCTGTCTTGAATAAGTATGGAATATATTCTGTAATACCGGAACTCTCCTGAATAAATATTATTTGAAAAACTACACAATATACAGGTACACGAGGCTATAGACAACTTACATTTCTCTCATTATCAACTTCTCTCCTGTGTCTCTCACTATTAGCTTCTCCCTTCCTGTATCACTGCCACAGTTATCCATAACTGTAGGATGCCCTCTATAGTTTTCCCTCAATAGACAGTCCAAAATGATAAAAAATCTTCGTCATAACGAACAGGGAAGGACCCACGCAACCACCTTATGGAACCTCACTCACTGAACTTCTGTAAACTACTACGGTTACAGAAAATTTACAGTAATGCTGTTACAGGGCCTAAGACGTATTTTGACGCATTAGAAGGAGCTATAGTCCGTCCCATCTGTTTAAATTATATAGTTAATACAGTTAGTTACGATATGTGTATCTGTAATTAATGATAAATTATAGAGTATCTATTCAAGTTAATATTTAAGGAAATACTTGAAGGAATTTGTAAGTGGTTTACGCTAAAAGTTAAAAGTAAGCGTACACGACTAGTACTACCATGCCTTGAGAATTTGTCACTACCAAACATACGTAATAACGTATATTAAGCATTTGGGTGACCAACACGCAAGCGGTCTATCTTTCTTTTTGTTTATCTTTCTTCTTCTTCTTCTTCTTCTTCTTCTTTATTTCAGAGCTTTGATCCCACACGGAGAGACGTCTCGTAAATCTCCAGTTCATAATAGCGCTATGCGGCTCCCGTAAAATAATTCTCAGCGCCCGTCAGGTGATCAGAGACACTATGCCTATATATATATATATATATATATATATATATATATATATATATATATATATATATATATATATATATATATATCCCCTTTCTTTATTATGAAAAATGTGTTGTACTTTTAGATTGCTGACTCTGTTAGACTCAGTTTAGATTCCAAATCCTTCCAAGTTGGTTAACGGATTCTCCATAGACTCAGTTTCGTCTTCAAATGCTTCCGAGTTGAGTAACTGACTCATCTTAGACTCAGTTTCATTTTCAAATGCTTCCAAGTTGAGTAACTGACTCATCTTAGACTCAGTTTCATTTTCAAATGCTTCCAAGTTGAGTAACTGACTCATCTTAGACTCAGTTTCATTTTCAAATGCTTCCAAGTTGAGTAACTGACTCATCTTAGACTCAGTTTCAATTTCAAATGCTTCCGAGTTGAGTAACTGACTCATCTTAGACTCAGTTTCAGTTTCAAATGCTTCCAAGTTGAGTAACTGACTCTTGTTAGACTCAGTTTAGTTTCCAAATCCTTCCAAGTTGGTTAACCGACTCTCCTTAGACTCAGTTTCAATTTCAAATGCTTCCGAGTTGAGTAACTGACTCTTGCTAGACTCAGCTTCACCAACAAATTAGGCCAATAACGTCTAATACCACTTAAAATTTCATTTATTTTATTCGTAAAGTTGAAATCGAGGTCTACTGCGTCTAAAGAAACTTATAATTTGGCTGAATTCATTCGTAAACTTTAAATTAACCTGAAGGTTGAAGAACCAACGCTTAATTCAGTCCATTTAATTGTAGTATACATTAGGCTAATCAAACAATATGGCTGCTACGTGTTAAGCTATTTCATAAAACCAGCGGAAGGGTTCAATTGCATATGAGTCCATGGTGGTTTAATAAAACACGTTTTCTATTGCACATGAGTCTCTGGTGGTTTAACAAGACTCATTTCAATTGTAAATGTCTATACTGGTTAAACAAAACACGGGTTTCACTTGCACATGAGTCTATAGTTGTTTGCTTAACATGACAGTTAGGTGAATAATAAATATAAAACTCTTCACTTGACATAAATATTAGAAAGAGTTACACATGATTCATTGCGTCACATCTGCGAGGCGTTGCATTCCTTGGTCTTATGGAGAATTGCTTGTTTTAATATGAGGAGACTCTCACTGGTGGCATATTCCGTAAGTTCCAACTTTAGACGATATCCAGTCCACGTAGCCTGCGATAGACATTAGACTAAGTTTAGGGTCAGTCCAGATTAAAGTTTGGACATTTATTTTTCTTTTTGGTGGTTCAAGGTTGGTAATTATGTATATAAAATAAAGAAAATGGACTTACGATGCCTTTGTATGGTCTAGAGAATAGTATGTTTGCTGTAACTCTGATTACAAGCAAAATATCATTCATCTATAATCGAATATTCGTAAAATATACTATGACAGTTGATATTTGTCATTCTTGGGAAGTTCATCGTTAGTAATCCTATATATAAAACAAAAAATAGACCTATAATAACTTTGTATTAGCCAGGAAACAATATCGTCACGCTATCTCGAATTTTAAGCAAATATTCACATAAAATCTATGATAGTTCTGTACTTACTGGTCAGACGCGTATAGACGCCATAGAAGTTTTCAGATCCACAGCCTATTCCCAGGGACGTGGCACCAATTTGGGTGAATATCCCGCCCGTTTCGACAACTAGAGGTCCTCCTGAATCACCCTGGTTAAAAAAAATAAAGTGGATAAGAAAGATGATAAACAGCTACTTCAAATACAAAAGGAGGAAAAGTAGATGGGGTGGAGGGTGGAGAGTAAAGTAGAAGGTACTTGGTAATATTCTGTAAACAAGCAAAACCAATTGTAAAATCACCTTAACTTTTTGTGGATGATTAAAAATTGAAGTGATAACTTCAAGTGATGATGAAAAAGGACAACATTAAACGATACTATACTTACAAAGAATCGCTTTTAAAATTTATTGCAGAAAATGGTCATACAGAAAGTGAAGCTAAGGACGATTAAAATACTTAGAAAAGTAATAGTAGATAACAAAGGAGTATCATTTTTGGAACAATAGATTAACAATACCAAAGAGAAAATCTATGAAGTAAAACTATGCGGACAGATTATCATAGAAAAATTAAAATGAAAAATTTAAAAAAAAAAAAAAATTATTGGCAATTGCAAAATCCTTACTTTAGATCAAGTCATGACTCTTTTTGGGGGCCAAGGTGTCGAATTTGCAGTTTTGTTATTATTATTTGAGGAAATGCATTAACGTTGATTTTAATAATCGACTTTTTGTTTCAGTAAAGCATCATGCCAGTCTCTTACCAATAAGGTAGTGCAGTGACTTCAAATAATTGCAGAAAAAAAATGCATATTCGACATTTTTCTCCAAAAAGGGACAATTTAGTGGTATACAGATTTACCTTGATTGATCTATCTTAACTGACAGGTGTCCTAGGCTGTCCTATCTTACCTGACAGATCTCCTAGACTATTCTATCTTAACTAACAGGTCTCCTAGACCGTCCTATTTTAACTGACAGATAGTTCCTCGTTGGACACGTGGTTTTCGCGCTCGGCTGCCAATCTGGTGGCCCGAAGTTCGAATCCCGGCTCGGCCAACGCGGAATCAGAGGAATTTATTTCTGGTGATAGAAATAAATTTCTCGATATAGCGTGGTTCGGATCCCACAATAAGCTGTAGGTCCCGTTGCTAGGTGACCAATTGGTTCCTAGCCACGTAAAAATATCTAATCCTTCGGGCCAGCCCTAGGAGAGCTGTTAATCAGCTCAGTGGTCTGGTAAAACTAAGATATACTTAACTGACAGGTGTCATAGACTGTTCTGCCTTACCTGACAGGTGTCCTAGTCTGTCCTATCTTACCTGACAGGTTCCGTTGCCACCTGCATCTGACCCAGCACACAGCATGTTGTCCGTAATCACTGAAAACATCCCGTTGCTTCCCAAGCACACAGAATTATTGACAACATCGACCTCGACTTCTTGAAGTTCAGAAGGGAAAACAGGTGTTCCTGAAAGCAGATGTGTCATGATTATAAAACGTGAAGGGCCTGTTTAACTCCGCATGTGTCCAGTATGTTTGTTTAGGAGTGTGTAGATAAATAAATAAATAAATAAATAAATAAATAAATAAAGGGTAAGTCTAGTTAGGTTATATCTCCTCTGAAATGCCAACTACACAAAAGCCTACTAGGCCCACAATAGTCCTAACCCCTTGCTCTGTTGAGTTAGTGGTCCAGACTTATTTTGGGGGATCCAAATGGGGCAAAGCCCCCTCGGCCAGGCGGGGCAAGGCTTCCAAGTTTAGGTTAGATTAAGGTCAATCTGGTTAGGTCATATTCCCGCTAAAACGCAGACTAGGCCTATAGAAGCCTTGATCCCTTACTCTGCTATATTTCGTTCCTAAATGAATAAATAACTAGATAATTGTTAACCAACTAGATAAACATATAATACTAGTACACCATAACCAAAGATTCGATCATACAAACCATAGTCTAGTGATCCCCAACCGGTAGCTATGGCCTTCATCCCTGCATAGGTCTCCTGTGTTCCAACAGTTGGCAGGCAAACTGCAGCCACTCTTGTGTCTGTGAAATTCAGGTCCTCTGCCAGCTTGACTAGTGCGATGTCATTTTCCTTCGTTTCTGGTGAATCAGTGGAAGGGTGTGTTAGGTATTCTTTGTAGAATTTAAATGTATTTGTTGATTTATCGTATGATAAGTGGTAAAACTTCGTATAGGCCTAAGAATGGAGCTTGTTTCAAAATGAAGAGTTTTGGCTGACAATTCACTGAAAATGAATAATGTAGACATTCAGTTGCCAGTTTCAGTTCAAATACATAATGTACGATTATTAACTACATACTTCAAATGAAAATAACGTAAACTAAATCATTATTAATCTAATTATCTAGATCATGAGTCTAAAGTCAGCCAAATGACCTCAAGATCACACCAGGTTTTGGGCAAACATCTGACCAGTACCAGAGTTCATGTCACTAACATTTTAAAACATTTACTTCATTATAATCCACATGTTTGCTTATGAGTGTTATTCGAAATGTTCACGGAGGCATTTATGTTAATAAAGTAGCTTCTGAAATAGCTTCTAACTCACCAGGATTATATTGTTCATGCTTAATGACGGTCTCAATATTGACTCTTCGTCCAGAGGTGAGTGGGGAAAGCCAAGAGTGTGCTCCAACAATCACTTGGTCCTCGAAGATACTGGAGAGAGAGAGAGAGAGAGAGAGAGAGAGAGAGAGAGAGAGAGAGAGAGAGAGAGAGAGTACAATTTAAAAAACAGCAGTTTATATATATAAATCACCAGATAATTAGGCGTATATTACCGTCAAACCATCAGTAGGCCTATAAATTAAAAACGAATAAGAACACAGAACACAGAAGCAGAACAAAAGAACAAAAGCCTCTGGTAACTATTTTGAACAAAAACCTTCAGCAAGTAATTCTAAATTATAATTTTTAATAATTATTTTTCCCTGACATTTCAAACTCACACGCCACAATGTGCAGCTGTCAAGACGAATCTCTTATTGATGACGGATCCTCCACAATAGAAGTCCTGGAAGTCGTTATTGCCAGGCCAGGCTATGGCGACTTGCCAGGGGTACTCGTTCTGGCCCGTAGGATGCCCGCCTACGATCCTGGATTGTCTGTTGGGTATCCCGCAGGCTGAGAAGGGAACGGAATTAGGATTATTTTCTAATAGTCTCTTGAGAGGATTTCTCAAGGCCAAGAACCTGGATTTGCTTCAGAATCTAGGCAATGCTAAGTTAATGTACTCAAGAGAGGGATTTCTCAAAGGCCAAGAACCTGGATTTACTTCGCAGTCTAATCAATGCTAGGTTAATCTACTGAGGCGAGGGATTTCCCACGTCCAAGAACCTGGATTTACTTCTGAATCTAAGCAATGCTAGATTAATCTACTCAAGAGAGGGATTTCTCAAGGCCAAGAACCTGGATTTACTTCAGAATCTATGCAATGTTAGATTAATCCACTCAGGAGAGGGATTTCTTATGTCTAAACCTGGATTTACTTCAGAATCTATGCAGTGCTAGATTAATGTACTCAGGAGAGGGATTTCTCAAGTCCAAGAACCTGTATTTACTTCATAATCTAAGCTAGGTTAATCTACTCAAGAGAGGGATTTCTCACATCCAAGAACCTGGATTTACTTCAGAATCTATGCAATGCTAGATTAATCTACTGAGGAGAGGGATTTCTCAAGTCCAAGAACCTGGATTTACTTCAGAATCTAGGCAATGCTAGGTTAATCTACTCAAGAGAGGGATTTCTCACATCCAAGAACCTGGATTTACTTCAGAATCTATGCAATGCTAGATTAATCTACTGAGGAGAGGGATTTCTCAAGTCCAAGAACCTGGATTTACTTCAGAATTTATGCAATGCTAGATTATCTACTCAGAGAGGGATTTCTCAAGTCCAAGAACCTGGATTAACTTCATGAATTAGCAAGAATGCTAGATTAATCTACTCAAGAGAGGGATTTCTCAAGTCCAAGAACCTGGATTAACTTCATGAATTAAGCAATGCTAGATTAATCTACTCAAGAGAGGGATTTCTCAAGTCCAAGAACCTGGATTAACTTCATGAATTAAGCAATGCTAGATTAATCTACTCAAGAGAGGGATTTACTTCAAAGTAGGCCTATAAGCTCGCAGGGTTTTCCAAGATGGCTTCTCACTTACTGCATGTCGTGGGGACTTCCTCGTCAGGAGTGGCCGGCATAACCGTCGCTTGACAGGAGAAGCCTCTCTTGTTCCACAGCCTGTCAGAATGGAAGTTGATCGAGAGAGAGGTGCCGTTGCTCGTAAAACCTATCGGCCTGCGTTCGAACCCTCCACAAAACCTGTTGGAGCGGAGAGAGAGGGATAGATTAAAAGAACGCTTTTAGAATGAGTTTGTATATACGCAATCATCAGATCAACAGGCATATACATTTTTTATCAAATCAGCCTTGGACCTACGTAAAAAATGGATAGAGAGAGAGAGAGAGAGAGAGAGAGAGAGAGAGAGAGACTCCTCCCTACTTACTTAATCCCATTAAGAGAAAGGTAGTCGAAACAAACTCGGTATTTGCGACGCTGCGTCCGAAACTGGTCACAATCCACCACTATATTTGTTCCCTGAAATGATTCGAAAATGATTTAAGTTACGCTTATAATTCTAAATTCATCTGTCCTTATGATTTTACTTAAAAAGAGTTATTTACTTATACCCGTGACTTATTGAAGCTTATTTTTCACGAGAATATTGACCTTGGGACCAGATTAATCAGGAGAATTTGAAGTTTGTGGCCCATCCGAGCCTGATTGGTTGATCAGATAGTGGCGAGCTGATCAGATGAGTTTGAAAGCTCTTTGAATTACTTATCTATTCATTCATCTATTTATATATTTACTTATCTATCTGTCTGTCTATCTATATATCTATCTATCTATCTATCTATCTATCTATCTATCTATCTATCTATCCATCTACCCAATTATTTCCTTATTTAGTTTGCCAATCGATATAGGAAGACGAACGAAGTATATCTTTCTCAACATTGTTTGAAAGAAAAACAGTTTTTATTCTATTGATTTCTGGCTGCCAAAACTGGCTGTCACACCCAAAAAAAAATGGTGTCTAAATATAACTAGGGATATTAATACCTTTTCTTCAAGTTATTAACGCTTAGGAAAATAAGTATTTCTAGACTCAATAAACTTCAAGCTACTTTTAGTGCGAAGATACTTGAATCTTTGAAAAGTTTAAGTAACTTAAGATAACCTTTCGAATTCCATGATTCTCAATTCATTTTTTTATATGAATGATGATATAAATCGTTCCAGGAAACTGGAATCTCATAAGAAAAATAGTCCATCTAGGCCTATCGAAATTCCGAAATTACTATGATGAAACTGTCAACGATTCTACATGAAGCTATATTGCACTTTTAAGTGGCGTAGGCCTAAGTAACAATATATAAATATATAATATATTTATATATGTTACTTAGGCCTACTGAAAATAAATGAGTGTAGATGGGCCTGAATATAGGAAATGCACGGTGTCAATATAAGAATAAAGATACTCCATAAGTTTAAATGTCATCCTAGTTTGATTATGCCTATCGACATAGGCCTACGGAAATACCAAAACTTACCGTTAAGTTCCATCCGCAGTCTGTCTTCCTGGGATACCTACGCGGAAATCTGGGAGATTTAAATATCACTGTAGTTCCTAGATTCATGGCATATGGTGTAGAATTTGTCATACATGGCAACTCCACTATTTGGAAGAAGAAGAAAAAATTTAGACTTAATTTTTTACCCATTAGAAGAAGAAGAGTATAGGCTTTTTTTTTTTCTTTTTACAAAATCGTACCACCCTTACCTTACACTCAGTTATGAAACTAACCAAATAAACTCTTTAGCATCAATGTTTGGGGCCAATAATGACCTTAATTCCACCTAAAAAAGCTTGCGTCATGTAGGTCATACCATCTGAATTTATATGAGTAAAAGGTAGATAGTAAACTATACTCGGTTTTTTTCCATCTGTCCAGCCGCCTGTGGTGTTTGTGTATGGTAACACTGCGTCCTGGGCTTTAGATAGTCACATTCAGCTTACATTCAACAATAATAACAATATCCTATTTCGAATATTAACGGTGTAATTCGCATCAGTAAATTATTAAAACGCTTTTCAGTTGCAAATGTACACCCAAATATCCTTTTATTTACCTAAAATTTACACATAGCGTAACTATTTAAAGCCCGGGAAGCAGCGTTACCATATGAAAACACCACAGGCCGATGGACAGATGAAAAAAAACAGTTATAGGCATTTCGCAAATTGTCTCAAATTTTAGGCTGATAGCAAAATGCACTGATCCCCTCAGGGGCTAGTACAAAACATGGCGAGACAGTGATTCACCTACACTGTTTCGCCGTATTTAGTACTAACACCTGGGAGATTCAATGTCCCTAATCGCATTTTGCCATATGCCTGAAATAAAGGCCTGGTTTCGCTATCTTCCTGTAACATATACACAGTATAAATAAATACACAGTAATGTAAACCCCTTATCAGGTCACTTAGGCCTAAGACATCATCCTTACCTGTTGCTCTGAGGGCACCGATTGCGTCCTTAGCTGGTTTTTGCATCGAGGCTTCGCGACCTTCCTCCTGAAGAAGAAGATAATTAATAAATAATCAATTATTCGTCAGGTTTTTTTTTCATTTATTGATAGAAAATCATTAATATAAGTCCCAATAACTTCAGCTTCACTGAGACTATGTCCTCTGATTATGGAGCTAGTTATGTCCGCTTACGTTTCACGTAATTACTAATTAATGGAAGAATACGAACAAGATATGTTTGTGACAAATTGTAGACTCAAGAGGTAATGAGTAATGTCAGGTGTTTTAAACGACGTCACAGTTTCGCGCTTTAAAATGACGTCACAGTTTCTGATATTCACAGTTCCGAGCTTTTTAACGACTTCAGTTTTAATGCAACTCTTAACAGTTACGAGCAAAATTCACGACGTCAAAGTTTTACAGCAATTTAATGTAATAGTCACAGTTATGAACAAAATACCAGACGTCACAGGACGTCACGGTTACGAGCAAAATACACGATGCCACAGTCACAGTTTTAACGCAACTCTCACGGTTACGAACAAATTATACAATTTTACCGCGAGAATTGATAATTTCATGTTAACTTATTTACACGAGTGAAGTATATGAGAGGTATTTAGGCGTATGCGAGATTTATGTGAATGTTTTTCTGTTAGAAAACATACTAATTTCCTTTTTAATGAGTGTAATTTACATAGAGAATTTGCAAAGTAAAGCAAGCTAATGGTCTAAGTGCGTGATGTCAGCTCGGGTGATTTCAAAATGAGTGATTTGTATATATATATATATATATATATAATATATATATGATATATATATATATATATCCATATATATATATATAGATTATAATATATATATATATAGATTATATATATAATAATATAATAATAGATAATGACATTTTTCAAATATAGGTAAGATTTATATAAACATATATATACGTATATATTCATTTTCCAAACAGTTAATCAGTCTTCGATGTCAAAGTCATATAATATAACTTAACAGTGTTGTATAAGATCGATATAGGCCTAATGTTGCATATTTATCGATTACTCTTAAAAGTGAATTGGTAGGTTGATGTTCATACTGAATCTGTTAATGAAGTTTTTGCTTCGATATTTCACTAAGACAACAGACAGTCATCGGTCGTTTCATTCTTTGATAACTGGCGTATGTGAGTGAATAAAAACATTATTTTAGAACCGAAAACTTGACTTCTTTGAGAACACTAGACGTATTGTTTTTAAATATCTGAGAACGGCTTTGAACATGTCAATTATCATAGTTCTGGGATTATGATAGATAATCTCTGTCTGTGTTATGGCATGGTAACTGGCGTATATTATATAATTCCTTGATAATTGGTGTTGGTGTATAAGTACACGTTCTGAATGAAAAAAAAAACTAGGCCTAGCGTTTTTAAATTTATTAAAATGGCTTTTAATTTTCCAGTTATCACACAGTTGGGATTATAACAGGTAAGAAATGGCGTATTATTATAAATCCATGCTAACTGGTGTATAATTACACGTTCTGAGTGAAAAACACACGTTTTCGAGAATAGCGAACTCGCGTTCTTGGAGAAAACTAGGCCTTAAATTTCTGCAAAAGGCTTTCAACCTTTCTAAGCTTCAACAGTGTAGGATTAATAGACCTCCTGATCTTTTCTAATGACTTGAGGATAATTCAGTTCAGTAATCCCAAAGGGGATTAACCAATGATTAAATCTCTAGCAGAGCTTCTACGCCAGGGAACTTTGCACATTCAAAAATCGACACCTTCACCCAACTGATCTCTCTATCTTGCTGTCTGAGTACTGCAACTCACTATTGTCACTGTCTTATGCCCCGAATGGACTCGGAATTGCTCAAATTTCATAAAAATAGAGCCCAACGGTGCCCAAATTACATAAAACAGATCCATCTGTGCCCAAATTTCAAAAAAAGCGTAAAAAGTTATCAAATTTCATTCAGTATGTCTCAGAAGTGGCCAAATTTAATTAAAAATCCCCCAAAGTTCATGAGAACCCAAAAATGCTTAAATTTCATTAAGAAGGCCCTTAAGTGCTTTAATTTCATAGAAAATAGCCCCAAAAATGCCCGAGTTTCATAGTGACAAATATTCATTAGGAAAAAAAAATCCAGAAATGCCCAAAACTTCATTAAAAAGCCTAAAAAGTGCCTAAATCTCATAAAAATGCCCTGAGAGTGCCCATTTTCTCACAGAGAAGGCCCAAAAGTGCCCCAATTTCATTAAAATCTAGTAAAAAAAAACCATCAGAGTATCTTTACCATTAGCGCTGAAGTGCGAAGAGCCGAGACGACCAGCAGATATCCCGCTAATGAAATTGCCCGAGAGGACGCCATGTTGGAACTCCCTCCCAGCCTGTCACCACGAAAAAGAGCCTCTGGGACTGTCACGAAGCGAAATGCGACCGCCGGATTCTCGCCCGGGGTGTCTCAGTAAATACCAGAGCTCTTTTGCATAATGGGCGTCGTGTACGAGACCTTGTAACGAAGGTTTACCTCATTAGAAACAGCTTAATCGTCTCGTTAGCGGCTCATTAAACTTGTGTACATTTCAGTTGAGGGATCTTGGACTCATATTATTTCTTCTTTTGGGGAATTAATAGGAATTCGCTCACGTCTTCTAAGAATTTAGCGACTGATGTGGAGAGGGAATTTGATCATTATGATCACCAGGTGATCCGTATGGGAGAGATCTGTCAGTCAACGATGATGAATGATATAATGAATCGGGATCCAAAACTGAAATACAAATCACATTTTTTTAATTTTATCGCTCTCATTATTCCTTCGTTTTGTTTATGTTAATGGAATAATGATTTATTATCAGTCTGTTTATTGGAAATATTTTTATTGTACGGAATCAAAGCTTCAGTTTTGCTTTGGTTAGATAAATAGCGAAATAATTAACTATAATTTTTGTTTATGATCTGTTATTCACGAATGCTAGTCTAATTATTTTTGAACAATCTATTCTTTGGTCTAACTATAGAGCAAAATAAATGCACATCGGATTCCATAGAAAAGGCTAAAGACATGTAAATTATAAAACCGTATAGACCTCAAACATTCCTTTACATATAAATCTGATTAAAAAAACAATTAAAAAAAAACCGAAAGATCTAGTAGGCCAGAGAAGATTGACAACCTGTCACCTGACCAGGTAATCATTCATATTCCCAAGGTACCTGGCAAGTACTTAGTTAATCTGCAGGCTCTGAAAAACCATAAAACAATTAAGTAGGACAAAGAGGTACGAATTATCACAGTTAATTATTTTTATAAAATTTAGCGTCATATCAACTGGTAGTAGACTCTCAGGAATCAGTGTATGGTTTGAATGTCATATTTCCTTAAACATGATTTGAAAGGTGATTATACCGGTATCCTGCAAGTTTCTTTTTACACATTCAGGTTAACACCATTGATTTGCGAGTAAAGTAACATGATTTAACATAAAACCAGCAACCACTCATTAATTCCCTTGGATATGGATATCAAAAGTTTTTAACAAATATAAGAGAACAAGTGTTTAGACTTTATATTACAATGTGCAGATATCTCTTTCTGAATAAGGAAGTTTGGGATCTTTTAATATATTTATTTAATTCCATTTTGCCTTAGATCTTAGTTGACAGATATGCATAATGCACACACACACACACACACACATATACACACACACAAACTGTAAGATTTGATTTAATTAGACAATATTTTTGACAATAAACCTCTAATTGACCAGTAAGCTAGATAGAGAGAGAGAGAGAGAGAGAGAGAGAGAGAGAGAGAGAGAGAGAGAGAGAAGGTAAATGAGTTGATTTGATTGGACAATTTTTTCTTAGACCAATACTAAAACTTCTAAGCGACCAAGAAGCTAGCCAATGATAGCAAGAAATATCCCCAATGTCTGAGAGAGAGAGAGAGAGAGAGAGAGAGAGAGAGAGAGAGAGAGAGAAAGGTGCTTTTTTGTGTGTGTGCGTGAGTGAAATATCCTCACTGTTTGAGAGAGAGAGAGAGAGAGGGGAAGGGGCTTTTTTACGTGTGTGTGTGTGTGGAATGAATTCATTAACATATCCATCAGGAGATTAAGGTCAAAAGACAATTAGGAGCTAAACACTAACCCCCCACCCCCAACTGACCCCTCCCCACTAATCCCCCCATCCCCAACTAACCCCTCCCCCCATGAAAAAAAATCTAAAAACACATGAGAATCAGCCAAGAAAGAAAGACCTTTTAAGAGATCACGCGACATCCCGTAGCCGTTGTATAATTCAGAGATCTAGTACTACTCATCACCCCTATAAACCCCTATAAATAAGAGCTTTTTTTTTCTTTCTTTTTTTTTTTAATAATTCGGGGGTCCTATAAAGAGGGCCTTTTTTATTTCTCCCAAAATGAGTCTAGACGATTAGTGGTCCATCGGTGGTTCTCCTGAATGACAGATGGACAGGACACGCTATGTTGGATGATTTGTTTTTCATTATAATCTCTCTCTCTCTCTCTCTCTCTCTCTCTCTCTCTCTCTCAATTTAAAATTTACGTGAATAGTATCAGCTTTTTATGCTAAAGGTTGAATATCCAGACTCAAGTCATTAAATTTCTCTCTCTCTCTCTCTCTCTCTCCTTCATCATGAATTGTTGGAATATTAAACAGTTTTGTTATACCAAAAGTTAAATATCTCGTCTCTCTCTCTCTCTCTCTCTCTCTCTCTCAGCAAACCTTATCATACAAATGCTTATTGTATATGTATATTGTTATCCTACAGACGCTGGTCTAGATAACTTATCTCTCTCTCTCTCTCTCTCTCTCTCTCTCTCTCTCTCTCTCTCTCTCTCTATATATATATCTATATATATATATATTATACAATAGTATATATATATTATATATATATAGCTTCTCAAACTTTCTTTTTCAAAACAGCGTAACAGAAAAATCCTGATTTACGACCGTGAAATGAAACAGTACTTACAATAATGCTGATCCTTATGTTGCAATGTCGTCCTCATAATGTAACTCTTGACTTGGGTTTGTGATCGAGCAAAATTAAGTGCCATTTATATCTAATAATCAATTTGCCACTTGTTATTCATTAAATAATAATGCACTTATCATTCATCTATTTTTCGTACACTTATGAATAATTCATAGACATTTCAATCGTATATGACAACATTTCCAATCTACTTGGCTTTCGGTTCTAGCAACTTGTATACAATTCCCACTCAATAGCAGACACATTACTTAAAAGCGTTCTTCTTGAAGGTAGGAACACGTAGGGACTCTAGGATTCCGACAGCCGATCCCAAAGGATTCCCCTTCTGTCCTTCTGCAACGGCACATGGATGGTAACTAATCAAATGATAGCGATAGTTCGTAACATAACGGAAGACTCGAGGAGGTATATCAAGGATTCTTGAGTCTAAGAAGTGCAATTCTTTTTCTTCAGATTTAGAGTAGGAATTTGGGTATGGGGGTATTATTGCCTCTGCATACCCCTTTTTGCCCCTTTCCTGCTGCAGTTGACTGACTGCCAAGTACTTATTTAGATACTTACACAAGCATTCATTGTTTTTAAGGAAGATGGCATAATCTTGCTTGGGCGGTAGATGTTTATTTTTATAATCAATTTTTTTTGTGTGTGGAATTAATCCTTGCATATGTACATTACGCTCTTGGGATATACATGTGTTTACTTCCTTTTCGTTATTTTAAAGTAATATCAGGCAGAGAGTACGTAAATGAAAGGAATTTTTATTAAATGTAACTGCTTCGTCTGAGCCAAACTACATTTTAATGAAATGAAATTCTTTCCATGTGTCTCGATTTCACGGACAAAATTAAGGTTTATGAATAACCTTCTTGGGAACGATTTTAATAAGACTTTAAGGAAAGGTCATGTAACCTTCCTATTTTAAAAATGATTCCATAACGTTCAGAATACTCAGGTGTTTACGATCCATGTTTGAATAAGGCATACGTCATGATCCTTAGATCCATGGACATTCTACATTTTAGCCTTATAAGACTCTAAAACAACTCCAGCCTGAATTATCTGATCCTCAGTTCTATGAACATTCAACATATTCGTCTTACAAGAGAACAAAAACAATCTCGGCCAGACTTCTTACCAAACAAAGATTTCAAACCATCATAAAAAGTATTCTCAAACCCACGAAGCAGTTTGACAGGTCAGGAACGCGAGTTCACAAAAGTGAAGTCAGTGAAAAAAGGAACTGTCAGATTTCTCAGACGAGAGAGAGAGAGAGAGAGGAGAGAGAGAGAGAGAGAGAGACTTTTATAGGGTCGCGTGACTAACCAGCAGGTAAAGAAATGTTAGCATTTTGTTGTGCTGTCACGGAGGGCTTGACCTGATCTGGTTCCTCAAAACTGAAGTTACGGGTATATATATATATATATATATATATATATATATATATATATATATATATATATATATATATATATATATATATATATATTATATATGTCATATCACATTACCACGTGATTCATATACATACATCGAGCTACAAATGTCCTTTAATTATCTAATTCACTCTACCTCGGAATTAATATATTTCATATATGCTTAACCGAAGGGGAATTTTATTAGGCGATAATAGAATTGTCGACGCCCGGGCGCGAACCCAGGACACCATAATAGCTTCACTGACGTCCTGGATTTGTATGGTGTCCTGGGTTCGCGCCCGGGCGCCGACAATTCTATTATCGCCTAATAAAATTCCCCTTCAGTTAAGCATATATGAAAATATATCAATTCCGAGGTAGAATGAATTAGATATTAAAGGACATTTGTAGCTCGATATATATATATATATATATATATATAATATATATATATATATATATATCTATATATATATATATATATATATATAAGATATAAATATATATATATACTATATATACTGAATTAAAAATAGGTACACACAGCAAAACTAATTTCCATTATCAAGATCTGCTTATTGCCCAAAATAATCTCCTATTTCTGAGTTAAAAATAAACTTACCAAACATCAATCTAACTAAAAGAAAATATCTATCTAAAAATGTCGATGATATAAAAAAAATATTACTCTGCTAACAAGTCAAAACTAACTCTCTATAAATTAACACAATACCTTTATTTAACAAAGTTAAATACGTTAGGAGGAGGAGTAGTTAAAGATGAATTGCTTTTCCCAGTGTCTTTAATAATACGATATTATTCCAGTTATATCACAAAGAGCTTCTTATAATAAATCAAATGCCCAGTCTGGCCTTTAATAAGTACCATAACTTATTCAGCAATTCTAAAAAAGTATTTTAACTTATACCTACAGCAGTTCTAAAAAAAAGTATCTTAACTTATACAGCAGTCCTAAAAAAAGTACCTTGTCTTACTCAGCGGTTCCAAACCTATGATTATTCGTCAATTTTCAGTCATAGAACTCTGTCCAACTTCTTCAGGTACTCGCCGAAGTAGGCCACGAGGAACCCATCTCTTTTCTCGTACCTCGGGAGCCGAATGAGCACCTCATTCGCCTGGTGCAGGTCGCTGAGGGCGTAGGACGTCTCTTCGTTGTGCAGGAGCTTGGAACGATCTCGGCGCAGTGCGCAAGCGCCGCTAGAAACAGGGCGTTCGAGTAGGTCTTCTTCGTGTAGGTGTTCTTGACGGTCATCAGGAGGCTGGCTATTTCGTCTTCGACCCCTGCGGCGGCCGAGACCAATAGGTTTCCGTTGAGGGTAGGAGGGTCGTAGCGCCCTTCTGCTAGAAGCCGTTTAGCCTCCGGGGCGTTGCCTGCAAGGGCGGCTTTGACGAAGGCGACGTCGAACTTCCATTCGCCGTCGATGTAGTGGAGGACCTTCTCCATCTTCTCCCAACTCCTCATGTTGACCGTCACGGCGAAGACCTCGTTGATGAGCTGGGCCCTCCCGTAGAAGTGTCGCCTGAAGACGCTGTAGATGACGTCCCACTGGTCCTGGCTGACGGCGGCTAGGATCAGAGGGTAGAGGTCCTCCTTGACGAAGTGGTGGTCGGTGTCCAAGAGCAGGCGGAGGACGTCCCAGTGGCCTTTGCTGGACGCCCCCCGGAGGATGTGGGCGGCTGACCGAGGGTGCAGCTGGGGTTGTGTCTTGAGGCACTTGCTGATGGCTTTCCAGGAGCCGTCCAGTTGGATGCTGCACTGGAATGAAAAGAAAAATAAACGAATTATCAATCAACATATTCAAGTGGCTTTCCAGGAGCCATCCAGTTGGATGCTGCACTGGAATGAAAAGAAAAATAAACGAATTATCAATCAACATATTCAAGTGGCTTTCCAGGAGCCGTCCAGTTGGATGCTGCACTGGAATGAAAAGAAAAAATAAACGAATTATCAATCAACATATTCAAGTGGCTATCCAGGAGCCGTCCAGTTGGATGCCGCACTGGAATGACAAGAAAAATAAACGAATTATCAATCAACATATTCAAGTGGCTATCCAGGAGCCGTCCAGTTGGATGCTGCACTGGAATGACAAGAAAAATAAACGAATTATCAATCAACATATTCAAGTGGCTATCCAGGAGCCGTCCAGTTGGATGCTGCACTGGAATGAAAAGAAAAATAAACGAATTATCAATCAACATATTCAAGTGGTTATCCAGGAGCCGTCCAGTTGGATGCTGCACTGGAATGAAAAGAAAAATAAACGAATTATCAATCAACTAATTCAAGTGGTTTTCCAGCAGCCGTCCAGTTGGATGCTGCACTGGAATGACAAGAAAAATAAACGAATTATCAATCAACATATTCAAGTGGCTATCCAGGAGCCGTCTAGTTGGATCCTGCACTGCAACAAAAAATAAACGAATTATCAATCATATTCAAGTGGCTATCCAGGAGCCGTCTAGTTGGATCCTGCACTGCAACAAAAAATAAACGAATTATCAATCATTATATTCCAGTGGCTTTCCAGGAGCAGTCCAGTTGAATGCTGCACTGGAATAACAAAATTATCAATTCAAACCACCATTTTCCAGTGGCTTTTCCAGGAGTAGTCCAGTTGAAATTTGCTGCACTGCAATAATAAAAAAATTATCATCAACATATTCCAGTGGCTTTCTAGGAGCCGTCCAGTTGGATACTGCACTGGAATGAAAGAAAAATAAACGAATTATCAATCAACATATTCAAGTGGTTTTCCAGGAGCCGTCCAGTTGGATGCTGCACTGCAATAAAAAATAAACGAATTATCAATCATTATATTCCAGTGGCTTTCCAGGAGCAGTCCAGTTGAATGCTGCACTGGAATAACAAAAATTATCAATTAACACATTCCAGTGGCTTTCCAGGAGTAGTCCAGTTGAATGCTGCACTGCAATAAAAAAAATTATCAATCAACATATTCCAGTGGCTTTCCAGGAGCCGTCCAGTTGGATGCTGCACTGGAATGAAAGAAAAATAAACGAATTATCAATCAACATATTCAAGTGGCTTTCCAGGTTCCGTTCAGTTGGATGCTGCACTGGAATAAAAAAAATAAACGAAATATCAATTAACATATTCCAGTGGCTTTCCAAGATCCGTCCAATTGAATGCTGCACTGGAATAAAAACAAAAACAAAAAAAATTTAATTATCACACTTAAATTATCATTGATTGATTGATTGTGGCTGCTAAAACTGGCGTCACAAATTTGGATTACAAGTAGGTAAACATAACGCCACCAAATTTACAGGTTAAGGGGCAGAAGAAAAAATATTAATAATAATAATAATAATAATAATAATAATAATAAAATAATAAAATAATAATAATTAATAATAACTAATATTCTTCGATTTCAAATCAGGGACTATTATAACAGTGGGAATGTACAAAATAATAATAATAATAATTAATAATATAAAATACTAATAATAATAATAATATAATAAATAATAATAATAACTTAAGTAAATAATAACATAATAATAATAATAATAATAATAAAATAATAATAATAATAGTAATAATAATAATAATGGATGGAGTTTGGAATAGAAAAATGCGCCTTAGTCAACATACAAAAAGGCAAAGTAACGAGAACTGAAGGGATAAAGCTACCAGATGGGAGCAACATCAAACACATAGAACAGACTGGATACAAATACCTGGGAATAATGGAAGGAGGGGATATAAAACACCAAGAGATGAAGGACATGATCAGGAAAGAATATATGCAGAGACTCAAGGCGATACTCAAGTCAAAACTCAACGCCGGAAATATGATAAAAGCCATAAACACATGGGCAGTGCCAGTAATCAGATACAGCGCAGGAATAATGGAATGGACGAATGCAGAACTCCGCAGCATAGATCAGAAAACCAGGAAACATATGACAATACACAAAGCACTACACCCAAGAGCAAATACGGACAGCCTATACATAACACGAAAGGAAGGAGGGAGAGGACTACTAAGCATAGAGGACTGCGTCAACATCGAGAACAGAGCACTGGGGCAATATCTGAAAACCAGTGAAGACTAGTGGCTAAAGAGTGCATGGGAAGAAGGACTAATAAAAGTAGACGAAGACCCAGAAATATACAGAGACAGGAGAATGACAGACAGAACAGAGGAATGGCACAACAAACCAATGCACGGACAATACATGAGACAGACTAAAGAACTAGCCAGCGATGACAATTGGCAATGGCTACAGAGGGGAGAGCTAAAGAAGGAAACTGAAGGAATGATAACAGCGGCACAACATCAGGCCCTAAGAACCAGATATGTTCAAAGAACGATAGACGGAAATAACATCTCTCCCATATGTAGGAAGTGCAATACGAAAAATGAAACCATAAACCACATAGTAAGCTAATGCCCGGCACTTGCACAGAACCAGTACAAAAAGAGGCATGATTCAGTAGCAAAAGCCCTCCACTGGAGCCTGTGCAAGAAACATCAGCTACCTTGCAGTAATAAGTGGTATGAGCACCAACCTGATGGAGTGATAGAAAACGATCAGGCAAAGATCCTCTGGGACTATGGTATCAGAACAGATAGGGTAATACGTGCAAATAGACCAGACGTGACTTTGATTGACAAAGTCAAGAAGAAAGTATCACTCATTGATGTCGCAATACCATGGGACACCAGAGTTGAAGAGAAAGAGAGGGGAAAATGGATAAGTATCAAGATCTGAAAATAGAAATAAGAAGGATATGGGATATGCCAGTGGAAATTGTACCCATAATCAAAGGAGCACTAGGCACGATCCCAAGATCCCTGAAAAGGAATCTAGAAAAACTAGAGGCTGAAGTAGCTCCAGGACTCATGCAGAAGAGTGTGATCCTAGAAACGGCGCACATAATAAGAAAAGTGATGGACTCCTAAGGAGGCAGGATGCAACCCGGAACCCCACCTATAAATACCACCCAGTCGAATTGGAGGGCTGTGATAGAGCCAAAGGAAAAAAATAATAATAATAATAATAATAGGCACGATCCCAAGATCCCAGAAAAGGAACCTGGAAAAACTATAGATGCCGAAGTAGATCCAGGACTCATGCAGAAGAGTGTGCTCCTAGAAACAGCACACACATAGTGAGAAAAGTGATGGACTCCTATAAGGATGCAGGATGCAACCCGGAACCCCCCACCCAGTCGAATTGGGTGACTGTGATAGACCAAAAATAAATAAATAAATAATAATTATAATAATAATAATCTAAAGTGATAAATGAGGAGCAATATATCAGCCCTTGGGAACTCATACAGAAGAAGAAGAAGAAAAAAAGGAATAAGTTTCAAGAAAAATAAAATGGAATAAAAAATAAAATGAAATCTCTATAATAATAATAATAGTCTGAAGCGATAAATAAAGAGCAATATACCAGCCCTTGGGAACTCCAACAGAAGAAGAAGAAGAAGAAGAAGAAGAAAGGAATAAGTTTCAAGAAAAATAAAATAGAATAAAAAAATACAACAAAATTCTCTACTCACGGCCACAGTAGCGTCGATGAGCGTCTCACGCACTCGACGTGCCCGTTTCGGGCAGCTCGACTCAAGGGCGTTGCCCCTTCGAACTTGACGTTCAGGTGGACGTCAGGGCACTGCAGGAGCATCTTGACGATCTCCACCTTCCCAAGGGCGCACGCCCTCGAGAGGAGACTCTCGTCCTCCTGCAGGGCATTCACGTTTCCGTCTCTGCTCAGATAGTCTTGGATCACGGTTGAGTTCCCCTGGTCCACTGCTTCGAGGACTTCCTGAAGGAGGGAGGGAGAGAGATGGGTAGGGGGTGAGGGAGAGGGGGGAAAGGAGAAAGTTGCAGTAGCACTCTCTCTCTCTCTCAAACACACACACATACACACACACAATAGATTGATACAATTTTTAAAGATGAAAACATAAAATGTTCTCTTTCTCTCTCTCTCTCTCTCTCTCTTCTCTCTCTCTCTCAAACACACACACAATAGATTTATACAATTTTTAAAGATGAAAACATAAAATTCTCTCTCTCTCTGCATTTTTTCCAGTGCATTTGATGCCTTTTTTGTTATACATTTGACTATCTTTCTCTCTCTCTCTCTCTCTCTCTCTCTCTCTCTCTCCTCTCTTCTCTACTCCTCTCTCTCTTTTATGCAGTTTTGCCAATGAATTTGACTCTCTCTCTTCTCTCCTCTATCTCTCTCTCTCTCTTCTCTCATGAGAATATAAAATGCTGTATCTCTCTCTCTCTCTCGCTCTCTCTCTCACTCTCTATCTCTCTCTCCTCTTCTAAGTTTGGTTTCATAAACATCACAAGCAAATGAGAACGACAAGAAAATTAATAAAATGTTAGGTAAAGACTCGATTTAAGTTTCCCAAAACTTATCTACTTTTCACTGAACGATCCTTTCTCTTTACTCACTTAGAATCTCCACTAATTCTCCTCCAAGATGAAAACTGATCTTACTTTTAACTTGAAAAGTTCTTTGACTTATTTTGAATCTGTATTAATTTTTCTTTGAAGATTATATACACCTTACACACACACACACACATAACACACACACACACACACACAAGACACGAACTCCACCAAGTTATCAGAATAAGGCCTGTCGATCTGACATACAGGTAAACAGACCCTAATTGAGAAAACTCACGACAGGTAAGGTGGGGCGGTCGTCATCACTGCATTCGTAACACTCGTTCTCCACCGGAAGTATTTCGAGCTGGTACCTGGAATTAGAACTTCATCTCATATATATATTATTAATATATTATATATATACATATATATATTATATATTATATATATATGTATATATATATATATATATATATAGATATAATATATAATATCTATATATATATATATATATATAATAAACAGTGTCCATAGCAATCTGAATATAAAAATGCACAAATAGTTAACTGTTACGATTGACGAAAAGCAAAATAATTAATGTCTCTAAATGAACACATTGCAATAACTATTCCCAGAGAGTTACGAGGAGTTAGAAGGATTAGGATGTCTCAAAGACTCATTAGTCTATCCTAAGAGGAGACGTCATGTGCTCATTTATCTGTAGGAGCAGGTTTTACTGTTCATTCAGTGTCCTTCTAATGGTTTTGTCTAGCTTTCTTTTAAACTCTTCCACACTGTTGCTCTACAACTTCTGGTGGCAGTTTATTCCACGTGTCACATATCTTGTATGTAAAGAAGTTCCCACAATGGGATGTGTTGTATCTCTTCAGTTCTTGTTTCCATCCATTATCTCTTGTCTGAGAGAGAGAGAGAGAGAGAGAGAGAGAGAGAGAGAGAGAGACACACAGACAGACAGACTGCAGAACACGTCCTGAATACTAATTCTTAACCAATCAAGAATACACAGGTGTCTAATGAAAAAACTCATTAATATTGTTGCAAACCTTCAACCTGACTATTTAAAAAACTAGGCTAATGAGTTAATTTATCTTCATATTCTTGTCATTATATTTTCATTGTTATAATGATAAATATGAAGTGTTTTCTATAATAATATATCAGTCATAAAATATGACTAGTAAAATAAAATTGGTTATTGAGTTCATTATCATCATTGTCTTGTCATTATATTTTCATCGTTATAATGATAAAATATGATGTATTTTTCTACAATGACGTACAAGTATAAAATGTTATGGAATTGTCATTATATTTTCATTTTTATAATAAGATATAAAGAGTTCCTCTACAATAATAAAGCAACCGTTAAATATTACGGTCCTGTCATTATATTTTCATTGTTATAATGATGAAACATGAAGTATTTTTCTATAATGAAGTACCAGCCATAAGATATAATGGACCTCTCTTTACATTTTCAATTTTATATTGATGAGATGTAAAGTGTTTTCCTACAATGATGTACCAACCATGAAACACTATACCTGTCATATGTGACCTTCTATAAACCGTTGCTATATAGTTAAGTAATTGGTCATTAACGAGATACAATTTCATCAAGTGTTTAGTGTTAAAAAACCTAAATTTATCAACATGTAAAGGATATCATAAACTTTAAAAAAGAAAAAAAACATTAAAAATATGTCACCTTGAACTCTGACCAATAAGGTTGAAAATTGAAATATATATTATATATATATATATATATATATATATTATATATATCTATATATATATATATATATATATATATTATATATATATATATATATATATATATATATTAAGTAGAATTAACCTTTACAATTTGTCAATGTGAAAATGATACCACGAATATGTACCTGGATTAAAGGCAATCTATAATACAAAATATTATTATGCATAATTTGATTTGCAAAAGTCACACTTATTTAAATATATTGTGGGATATATTACCACCAATAGTCTTGGCTTTATAAACGTTAAACTCATTAATGTAGTTTTAACGATCACCATTACATTTGAAACCTCTGTTAATTATAATATGCTGAATGACTTCACCAAGTCTGATCGCACTTCCTTCATTTAACCACAGAAGCGAACTTTGAACTTTGAACTTTGACCTGTTATTACCTTCCCTCTTCTCGTAGGTCAAACTTCAATAAAAAAAAAATTACACAAAAGGATATACACGCAGTTCACTGTAAGCGTTACAAAAATACGGTTTTGGCAAAGAACGTCGAGTAATGTCGAATACAACGAGGTACTCTGTGATTATGAGTCATACGGGCTACTCTCTCTCTCCTCTTCTTTCCCTCTATCTCTCGCTCTCTCTATCTCTCTCTCGGGCTACCAGGAACTCATGGATAAACACTGATTACACACAAACCCGGTATACAATTTAAATCATTATTTGAGCACTTCAGTAACTTCCGATGACTTACAAACAGAGAAGGGAGGGTAAGGGGGTCTATTTCTCTAGTTGGTGGGTGGGTGGGATCTTCACGCCCACCCTTCGCCTCCCCCCCACAACCAAAAAAAAAACGCCCTCTGTATTTTTTTTCCAAGGCAGCCACACCTCTTCAACAGATCATGGTTGCCTTTATAAACTCCCTGAACACAACAGGCCGTCTCACCTTTGATAGCTATCCATGTTGTTTTCACACCTTTCCAATTAACCTGTCGGCGAGTTTTCCCAACCGATGAATCCTCAGTTTGCTTATAATGGTGTCCGTAGCCTGCCCAAACCGTCACGTGAATGCAGGGGTTAGTAAGAAGCTTTGTAGCAGTCTATACACGGCACAGCTTAGCCTAGTTGCAGGCAACCGGGTTACTGCTCCGTCCTCCCTCTCTCTCTCTCTCTTGAGGTTTTCCTTCACCAATTCACGTTTTCTACCGGCGATACGACGAGCTGGCAACTCGCACTTGCATACACACACACACACACATACACGCACGCACACGCGCGCGCACACTCGCACAAACGCACACAAACACGTCCTTAAGATTTGTCATCGTCCGGGGCTGGGTTGGGTTGGGTTGGTATTAGCAGATATGTCTTTGTGATGGATTCCGTCAAGAAGCGAATAATTGTCTAAGTCTCTCTTTTTAGATATACGTCTTTAACAAGTTAAATAATTAGGGTATTCGATAATGCGATATATATATATATATAGATATATACTATATATATATATATATATATATATAGATATATATTATATATATTATATTATCTATCTATATATTTATAATATATTATTATATATAATCCATCCCTTTCAACTCATTGTCATTGATAACGATCTGAATGCGGTTGATTCTTATATTATATTCAAACTTTATCTTCAAGATTATTCGTTTTCTGAGACCAGCATTCCTTTCTTATCAAGCGAGATTGAGTTTATCTCCATATCTTGGCTCAACTCTCTCTCTCTCTCTCTCTCTCTCTCTCTCTCTCTCTTTCAGTAAAAAAAAAAAACTGCATTTACAAGAATACAGTCTAGGGATCTGAACTATAAGTGCATCTCCACATCTTGGACCAACCATCTCTCTCTCTCTCTCTCTCTCTCTTCTCTCTCTCTCTCTCTCTCTCTCTGTCGTTAAAAAAAAAAAAAACTGCATTTACAGAATAAAGTCTAGGGATCTGAACTATAAAGTGGCATACCACCTCTTATACCAACCATCTGTGTGTGTGTGTGTGTGTGTGTGTGTGGAGAGTGCAATTTTTATAACAACCTCGTTCAGGGTTCTATTGTAATCGGACACGCGGCCAAAAACCGCAAAATCAGATCAAATCTACTTTTGTCAGTAGCGCAAACAAGAGCAGTGTAAGTGATCTGTAAATTCCTTGTACTGATCACACGTTCTTGATGACTTTAAGGCTTGATTCGTATTGTATACTGTATACACTTAAGAGGGCGTGTGTATTTACACACGAGCGTACATGGTGTATGAATACTCGCACAAGCATTATGAATGTACTGACGCAAGGCACAATATTTCGAGTTATATCATTAATTTATTTAATCTGATTATTTATTGACCCACGTGACATTTAAGTAAACCAGGCTAATATTCTGAAAGCATGAATACAGGTCATAAAGCACTATACAAGCGCTAAAATACAGTTCATAAAGCACTATACAAGCGTTAAAATACAGTTCATAAAGCATAGAGGCACAAAGCACTGCACAAGCCTTGCCATAACAAAAATTCTTCTTCTTCCTCTTCTGCTGGAAGTGACTGGATAAACGAGTGACCCTCAAGACCACCGTCGGAAATGACAGAATATTATGAATATCTTAACAAAAACAACCGTTTATCCGCCCCATTCCTTTGTTTTGAAGGAGAGAATGAGAGAATTGGGGAATTAGAGATAATAGGAGAGAATAGAATAAATAAATGAATAAATAAAAACGCTGGGCTTAGCAAATCATATGTGCGTTCGTTCGGTCTAGGGAAACTGTGAGCCGAATGATATTGCAATTGTTAATATATTATCATAGTCTGGGTTTCTCGCCAAGTCTTTCACTTGAAAAATAAGAAGAAAAAAAGCCAATGGCTATTTTCATTATCATGAGAAAGGTACACTTTAATTTCTTCACTGTTTATTGATGATTTACACTCAGAGAGACATTAGTAAACAAACAAATGAGTCTACATATCCTGGGAGAGTCAGACACACCTGGTCTCGTTACTGTTTCCAGTAGAGTGACCATGACTGCCAATTCGAACGAGTTCCTGTTGACTTAACGTTGAAAAACAATATTGAAAAACCCTAATCCAGGTTTAATTTAATAAACAATCATCATATAGACGATATATAAGTCTTAATAGTAGCCTTGGGGACAGATATCACGGTATATAGCCATCGCTCTAGGCCGATGCACGAAAATCAAAATATTGCCACAATTTTCGTGAAAGATCGGCTTCAGTGGGGCTTGGGACGAGCTTATCATCCCCCGTCCTTTTAAGCTTGGGACGAGAATTGAGTGTTGATTTCCGCTGTTGCACTTTGGGCCGAAGATGACTTTCATTCAGGAGTACGTTGACTAAGTTCCTTAAAGTCATCATCATCGCTATAGTCTCTCCTCTCCCAGCCAGACAGAAGTGGCAATTCCGCTCGTTGGAACAATAGCCTATACATTCACACAGATAGCTGATGCCTATTATAACGAAAAATAGATATAACTAACATAGGGTTTAACTTTCTTTTCCTTTTAGGGGGATTAAATTTACGCAAACAAACTCTCTCTCTCTCTCTCTCTCTCTCTCTCTCTCTCTCTCTCTCTCTCTCTCTCTCTCTCTTTGGATTAGGACATTTATTGCATTTGGGCGTCGGTTTTGTCATGAATCAGTGAATCCTGTGGCCAAGAGAGGCTTCCTGGGAACGTATTCTCTCTCTCTCTCTCTCTCTCTCTCTCTCTCAAGAGCCCAGAACAAACATCCTTCACTAACAAAAAGGTATCGGGCGATGGCAACATTGTTCTCCTTGAATTCTAATACAACCTGTGCTTCGGATTTCATGTCAACTCCACCTGCTACAGGTTAATTACTTCTCGTTCACCTGTGTTTTAATGTTTCAGTTCCTACGTAGCCTATGTCTGTATTTATGCATGATACTTTGTCACTTATGTTGCTTATTCTATGATATTCGAAACTAATCTACTTTAAAGTGAGGATAGCTTACACTTAGAGAAATTGTTAAATATTAGATATATATATATATATATATATATATATATATATATATATATAATAAATAATAATAATAATAATAATAATAATAATAATAATAATAATAATAATAATAATAATAATAATAATAAAAGGAGTTATATTACTTACTGAAACTAATATGTTTTTTTTTCAATAAACAATACTCTGAATCCCATCGTGCAACAGTATTTTCAAACGGAACAATTATAAATTGTTTTCAAAATGACTAAATGATACTAAAGTATATTTAAACCATGCTAGAAATCCCTAGAATATTTTAGAACGTTCTAGTATCTACTCTATGTTCTAGTATTATTTAGAAGCTTCCTAAAGGCTTCTGAAAGTTCTAGAAAGCTTCTACAGCTCGACGAGAAGAAAGATAAAATTGCCACAGCAAGCGAACACAACTTGCGTGTGATATAGGTCTCTGTAAGTCTATACAATTAGTCTAATATTTCGTATAAGTCACCGATATAGAAATATCCCAGATAAAGAATGAGTTCACTATAATTAATCGTCAAAGAATGAGTTAATTATTAACGAATTAACGCGCCCACAACGGCTAAATTCCGCCCAGAATATCTCATGGGCGTTGAAATATGTTCTCCAAGGACAAGGAATGCAAAAGCGTTCAGATGTGAACGACTTCGTGGGGCGGGTTGACTCATCTCCCGGGTGGGGTGGGGGAGTTCTCTCTCTCTCTTCTCAAGGTCAGTGTTGTTATCACCTCTCTCTTTCTCTCTCCATAGAGATGTGTTACATAGATTTGGTTTAAATTCATACCGGACGCCATGACACTTTTTTTACGCGCACAAATGATGAAGTAACATTGTCACTGAACTTTGTAAACTATATATTGATTACTTCATGCTTTAAAAGATTTATTGTTATGGATGTTTATTATCTTAAATCTTTATTTTATTCTTTAAAAACTAATGCAGCAGAGATATCTGAATTGATAAGCAGATTATATATATATATTCATATATATATATATATATATATAATATATATATATTTAATATATATATATATATCATATATATATATATATATATATATATATATAGGATATATATATATATATATCTCTATATATATATATATATTATATATATAAAATCTAATTATATCTATTCAATAGATTTTCTGCTCTCTTTATCCCAGATATATTTGCAACAAAGGCAAGATGAGGATGAATCAGAAACTCAGCTCTATTCCAGAGATGATACTCGGAACGGCGATAATTACCATCCTCATGTGCGTCATCCACGTCTACGCCCAATTCACCACGCAGAGAGGAGGTGTGTTGACAAAGGTTATTTCTCTTTGGCTTTTATTTGATAAATTAAAAACCTAGCTTCAATATAACCCTGTTTTTTTAATGGAAATTTTTTCCTGTCACATCCCACAGGGAATGGCCCTTCGTCCTCCAGGGTTCTGATCCTCCAGGAGTCTGGTGAACCTTCCTCCAGGAGTTACGCAAGACTCACGTCCTCCTTCCCTGACGTGAGATCCTTCAGCATCTGCTACAGGATGCAGATGTACCGTTTCAGGGAGGAGACGACGCTGTTGTCCTACGCTCTGGATTCCAAGGACGACGTGTTTAGAATTGGTAACAACTACTATCATTTATCTCTCTCTTTCTCTCAAGAACTTCCCCTAATTTCAAACTTTTCCTAAATGGCACAAAAACACAGTAATTTGGTAACTTATTAAAACTTCAACGATATTTCACTCATAGACCCTTCTTATAGGATGAATTCCTAAACGCAATGCAACTTTCCTCTTTCAAAATTACCAGAACTGACACAAACAAACTTGGTAACTTATCAAACCTTCATAGATATTTCAAGCAAGGACCCACCTTACAAAAGGAACTCCTGAAACGCAGCGCGATTCTCTTCTGTTTTCCAGACCACCTTGTCAACGAATTTCGTGTGGCCATTCACGGGCAGCTGGTCACTTCCAACCTCTCCACGCCAATCAGATATTGGGCCCACTTCTGTCTGACTGTGAACGCTGACAGCAACGAATGGGCAGTATATCTGGATGGCAAACTTGCTGACAATGGCCAGTATCCAGAACCGCTGAAAGATATCAAAGGAGGAGGGGTGCTTGTTATTGGTAAGCGTTGCTGAGTTGCTGTATTTATAAATATAAAGGTCCTGGGTTAATATCAAGGTGAAATGAGTAGAAAAACTGTAGGTTTATGTTCTTGAAGGTTCTAAGTAGAGTGATAGGTCTAGCTTTTATATGTTTACTATTAGACTGTGGTGAAACAAGTCGTAGTCTTTACTTGAAACTTTCAGAAAAGACCGTAGAGTATCCCTTTTGAGACTGATCATTGCTCCTACTCCCTACAAAATTCACCTGTTACCTAAGGATTCTTTTGCTAAACACTATCTTTGTCACCATGCCCTCAGGTCAAGAGCAAGACGTGGTCGGTGGAGGCTTTCAAAAGGACCAGAGCTACAGTGGAGAAATCACTGAAATCAACATTTGGAGATTCATCATGAACTCAGACTCCATCACCAGGGTAAGGAAAAAGGAGACCTCCCAGCACCACTGATTCTCAGTAAAAGTTTTTTCCCTAAATTTGTCAAACTGCCATATCCAGGAGGAAGGAGGTGCTGTGAGCTGGTATTTATTTTATTTCTGGTTTTTCTTTTCCTTCTACAAAACCATTACCTGATAACGTTCATGAAGAACCAGCTCTCTGTTATTCAAATAAAGCTTTGCCAATATGATCAGAGAGACAAACTGTAATAAATAATAACATTACCTTGATGAGTCTGGCTTATTTCAACTTACTGACCTTTGGAGAATGTTTTTATCAATGTATCATGTTCCCCTGCCGGCTACATAAGCAGTTTGTTTTGTCCTGTGATGTGGATATGATTTACTGTATTTTCCTGCACCTTCAGCTTTCAAACTGCGACATCTATGAAGAAGGTGATGCCCTGAGCTGGTCTAGACTGTCTTGGCAGCTCTACGGAGAGGTGTCCTGGGCAGGGAGGTCAAGGGATATTCTCTGTGCCCCGACTTCGAGACGAGTGACCTTCTTTCCCGATAGGTTCACTTTGCCTGATGCCATTCACCTGTGTGAGGTAATTAGGATGAACTTTATTTATCAGTTGTGTTATTTTGTTTTTATTCCTTATTCTGAAGTGGTTGTTTTATTCTGAATTAATTTTGTTGCTTGTCAGTTTCATGTTTCATGAGGATTATCAATGGCAAAATGTCGTTGAGATTCAAAAGCAATTTGAACGCTGGACTTCTAGGCCAGACATAATCAAACAGAAAAACATGTTTAAAGTTTTAGGTACATTACTGACCATTCAAAGAGAATAGCACGGTTGATACAGAAAGCACCAAGAGCAAAATCCTGTCCTTAATATCTCTTTCATATCTGCCATTTCCGCAACAGACAGTTGGTGGAAACCTGACTGTCCCAGTGTCCTTAGCTGAAAACACCTGGCTGTACGAAGGTACTGTTTCAAGGGCTCCTTATTGTTCTGGAGGAGTTGGATCAGCTTACATGTGGCTGGGAGCACATGATAATATCAAGGTGAATATCAATTTTCAGAATGTGTGAAATTGAGGCTATAAGTCCAGTGATTTCTCTGTGTGCATTAGCCAATAGTATTCTACTTCTATGGAATCAACCAATTCTTTGAGCCTTGAATTACTGGTATGATATTACAACCATATAATAATTAAAGGAGAATCTTCGCTACCATTTGCCCTTCGTGTCTCGCTGCAGGAGGGAGAATGGGTCTACATAACCACAGGACTCCCTGTCGCCTGGGAAGGGCCATGGCGTGGTGGGACACCCAACGGAGGAAACACAGAAAATTGTCTGGTGATGCTGTATGGTGACTTCCCCTCTCGATGGTCAGACGTATCCTGCATCGATTCTTATTCCTTTTGCGTCCCCTGCGAGTTTTCCAGGCGTTCGACGCTGTATTTGCGAGGTCCTGGCGTCTGCAAGACCTCCCCTTTCAACCGTCAGTACATTCTTCAGGGTGAGAGTGGCGGGAAACCGGCGCTCTCTGGGTACTTCCATTCAGAGATCGTCTATGACCCCAAGGCTGCGAGTTGGATCATGAAATCACTTAAGGTCCGTGTAAATACTTTGATATAATTGCCTGTAGATTTATGCACTTATAAAACATACCTTCTTAACACTTACAGAATGCTGAAATGCTGGCAAGAACTACTGCAGACACAAAGTAAAAGTATTTTCACTTTCATTTTGTACAGGTGGCTGGTGCCATTGCAAAATGGACCCCAATTCGATCTGATGAGTACCCCTTCGGGAAGAGACCCTGGACTCTAGGCTATGATGTCTGCGGTCTCAGGAACGGGGACGTCGTAAACATGACTCTGTCAGTGTGTGGTGATGGCCAATTCACCTGTGCAGATGGCTCCTGCATAGACCTATCCCTGCGCTGTGACCTACGCGAAGACTGTCCGGACTTCAGCGACGAGGCCAAATGCTCCCTGGTGGAGATTCCCACCGGCTACCAGAAGAACATCCCCCCTCCCTCCCCCAGGAGCAACCGAGCACTCCCAGTGAAGTTCTCCATCAACATCATGTCCTTCTCCTCCATTGTGACGCAAGACCAGACCTTCGGCATCAGCTTTGAGGTCACGCTGAGCTGGAGGGACAGACGCCTCGATTTCATGAACCTAAAGGAAGACAGGATCCTCAATTTGTTGAGTCCTGAGACCATCGACGCCATCTGGACGCCGAAGGTCTTGTTCAAGAATGCCCATAACAAGATCATTGCTCACGCAGGGGAGGATTCGATGATTGAATGTATCAGAGAAGGGCCACCTTCGATCGGAGCACCAGAGTTACCTGAAGAAGGTGTGCTGACAAATGATTTCAAGTTCAGCTTATGTTTAAGCATGAATTTGACACCTGAACCCCTTTGTGAGATAACTGATTGCCATAAAAATCTCTAAACTATCTAGACTGTAGCCATGATATGAATTATAAACTGAACACAGATAGCCATACAGAACAATACAAAGTTAAATAAATGTTCTAAACTACACTATTATCACTTTCAGTGTCCATATATTCCGGAGGAGAGAACAGCCTGGAAATGAGACAGATTTATACCCCGAGGTACAGCTGCAACTTCAACCTGGGGATGTTCCCATTTGACATACAGGTAAGGCTCTCCACATCCTCCTGTACTCTAATTCTCTGATAAGCAATTAAGATCAAATAATATGGTGAAGACTTGTAACTCTTCTTTCATTCTCGTTATCTGCAGGTGTGTTCACTGCATTTCACTCTGATCTCAGCCACCTCCAGCTTTGTGGCTCTACAAGAAGGGAAGGCACAGTACTCTGGAGATACTGACCTCATGGAATATATTGTTGGTGAGATATCTTACCATTGTGTACTTGTAGAGTAGATTTTGTACAACAGCCTTACTCTAAAGGTTCTTAATGACTTCTTGACATCTAGGACTAGTACTAGATGACTCTTTATTCCACTTTCAGTTCCTAGTGAACTAGGCGCTGGAGATTTTATACCAACTAAATCTCCACGACCTTTCGTTTATCTAGATACTAGATAATATTTCATACCAACTTTGTCTTAAGAAATAACATACCTTTCACCACAAGTGTACATCTTTCACAAAATGCATCATATTTTCACAGGAAAAGTATCCCTCACTGGCGGGAAGGAAAACCCGTTCTCCACAATGAAAGTAGACGTGAGGTTCTCAAGGAAATACAGCTTCTACATGCTGACAGTCTTTTTCCCAACAACGTTCATAGTGATCATAGCCTACGGAACATTCTTCTTCAAATTCACGACCTTCCAGGCCAAGATTCTCGTCTCCCTTTCATCTCTCTTGATTCTGTCCTCCATGTTTATACAGGTAAGTCTTACTAATTACAGGTAGTCTCTTACAAAATGTGCTCTGTTGAGAAATCTGTGACAGAGGCAACTTTTACTAATTGCAAGTAACCTCTTCCAAAGGTGTTGTCTATGTTCATACAGGTAACTGTAGCTTATTACAGGTAACCTTCTTACAAAAGGGGTTCTGTTGAGAAATCTGTGATGCAGGTAACTTTACCTAATCACAGGTAACTCTTACAAATAAATAAGTAACTCTTACTAATCAGAGGTAACCTCTTATATGGAGTTCTGTCAGTGTCTGAAGGGGCATTCAGGCTCTACATCAGGGTCGGAGAACAACAAGAAATACTTTTAACATCTTTCTGGGCCAGTACGTCATTTCTGAGGTATATCCCAAGCAAGATAGTGAATTTATTCCTTTCCTTATGCATAACAGACGCTTAATAGATCCTTCTATTTCCTCAGTTGTATATAACAGAGGCTTCAGATACCTGTCTTCTTCCTCAGATGTCAGCCAGCGTCCCAAGGACCTCTTACTCGAAGATGCTCGATGTGTGGTTCTTCGTGTGCATCGTGCTGAATTTCACCATCGTCTTGTGCCACATGCTGATCGAATACTCCATCTACGCGTCGAATCCAAGTGCCTACAACAACAGCGGAATGGCCAACGGCATCATGAGAGTGAGTTTTCAGCGTCCATGGTCTCATTAGGGTACTGAAGTTTACCACAGTAGCAGTTTTTAGAGGTTTAGTATGGTCACGTCCACTTGTGACTGTTTCATTCTGTTGTTCTGATGGGAATGATAAAAAAATACCAAAACATTCTACTCACTTGACAGTAAGTAACGCAATATATATATATATATATATATCTATATATATATATATATATATATATATATATATATGATATATATATAAACTAATCTGACTCCTAATTCACCCAAATTGACAGGTCCAGCCCCAAAGACCGCTCTCTGTCAAAAACGGCCTAGTCGGTACCGACCCGGAGCCTCTCAACCAGTACCCAAAACTAGGTCAGAACAGCTACCCGCAGGTCAACCACAACGACCTGGGCGCCGCGGGCAACAGAAAACCAGGGGTGCTGCCCAATCATATGCTTCTCATGATGGGAGGTCGGATCTCATTGCCAGTGACCTTCATTATATTCAACATTGCCTTCTGGGGGTCAGCTATGAAGTGAGTCTTCTCTCTCTCTCTCTCTCTCTCTCTCTCTCTCTCTCTCTCTCTCTCTCTCTCTCTCTCTCTTCTAAACAAATGGAACAAGATTCTTTTACACGATAATACCTTTTAAGATGTTTACAGCAAGTGAAAAGTTATTCCTCTGTTTGAGAAATTGTGACGACTTACTTATAAAGATAAAACTTATTCATAAACACAGACTTATTCATAAAGACTTATAGACTTATCTATAGATAAATTAACATAAACATAGATTTATTTAGAAAGATAAATGAATATAAATACATGTTTGGAATTCTATTACATCAATAAATAAAAACTGAAATTAAAAACCAGTTCTGTCTAATTAGAAAAACACTATTAATATTCTCCAAATCTTTTTTTTTCAGAGATGCGGGCACCACTTAACCATAACTTCGTAGAGATATTTTAACTTTAAGTCCTAAACTAATCTTGTAAATAGGGTAAGATAAGCACATATACACTTCAAGAGAAACACCTTTTTTAAATGTGACGTTGAGGAGATAAAAAATATATGTAAAAAAATAATGGAATGAGATGAATTGTAGATTACTATTGCTGTAGTTATACTTTTTGGGGGTAGTTGTTCAGTGCAATTGGTTGAATAGATCTAATTGATCTCACTAACCAGCGAATAAAATAAATTTCTTCTTTCATAGCCTATGTAAAGAATTAGCATTAAGCTGGATTCTGTTTCTTATTTAACATGACTCAGTCGACTTGTTCAAATTTGTTGAAATATTTAACCCACTGGCGACTGGTTTTTTGCTGGAATAAATTAGAGCCAAATAGAAAATTAGTCTGGCGCAATTTTTAATCCTGGTTTAGGTTCTTACTGTAAACTCTCTCTCTCTCTCTCTCTCTCTCTCTCTCTCTCTCTCTCTCTCTCTCAAAGCTTGAATAGCAAGATTCTTGTTACAAGATTCTTGACAGCCTGACCAAAATACTATTTTAATTTTGTATTTTTCTGGATAATACATTAATTTAGCTTTGTCTCAGTCGGTTGGGACCGAATCTTGAGGGCTACACCAGGCTTCTCATAGCGTTCAACTCTTTTCCAAAAGGGCCCGTGCTGGCATAAGGCCTTTCTAAACTAAAGCAGCTGACTATACAAAAAAAGTATCTTAGAACTGGCTTAGCCTTATACAGTCGCTAATGGGTTAGATTAAACCTAAAATTAACTTCCTTGTTTGGTCCTAATCTTGATAACAAAACTCATGGGTCACACGTGCCTGTATTTGTATATTCCCGCGTACAAATAGGTTAATATGATAAGATCAGACGTACTGTACTATAAGAGAAATAATGCTAGCAAGGTTTCTATTTAAAAGATATAAACAAAACGGTTTTTAAAAAATTACATGCTTTTCATGATAGTATAGATTAACAAACGTAGCTGTGATAGATATTTACATGTTTTTTTTTTTTAATATATATTTCTTCGCCTTCCTTACTACAGCCTAGATGAATTATTGCAGTAAAGTACGATTTGAGATTAACAATTTGAAGATTATAAAACTGTAATATTGTAAACTTCAGTTAGCTGAAGTCTTAAGCCTACGCCATTTTAATTTTTACTTCATAACGACTGTTATATTTTGTAAATATAGAAATTAAGTCGGGTAAGTGTTTAGTACATGCTACAAAGAATGTCTGGATCATACTGTAGTAGGCCTAATTCATAAAAAAAAAAAAAAAACTTTTAAAGTAAACACTTGTTTAGGCGCTATGTTGATTTGGAAAAATATAACTTTTTTAAATGTTACTTGTTCCGAAACATTTCAATTCTTGATAAGCTTCATCCGTCCATAGACCTATCATAAGACATGGGCATATACTTTTGACAAAATTTATCCAACCTCTAGGTCTAGATTACCTTGGTAAATGGTAATATATATGAAGCAAAATACTCTTCTATTAAACAGAAACAGGGAATACCTAGAGTTCCTGGTACTTGCATCAATAATTATAATCTACTTTATTCGTAATACGACAAAACAATCATGTGTGCGTGTGGGTTAAGTGTTCGAATGTATGTGTTAGGCAAGTATAAGTTTTTGTCTTGAAATGGCTCAGTATGTACTGTTTGCTAAATACATTAATGGAATATTATATATATATATATATATATATAGTAATATATATTATATATATACAATAATATTATAGTATTATTAATATTATATATATATATATCATATATATTATATATATATAGATATATATATATAATCATTGTATTGCCTTAATAGAATATAAACTATGTAAAACTATTTTAGCAGATTGCTTCGATTTTATGAGTCTAGACTTAATATGATTTTGATTTATACAAAAGTTTCTTGTTTCTTTCAGATACTAAAAAAAGATCATGTAGATAATGATCAAATCCCACAGACGCACAAATTTATGGCCTATCGAAGCCCCCCTGTCTTTTGGAGTTTATGAAATATGAATTTTTATATCAGACAGTTTACATATAGGCAAACTAGTACAAACCTACACATTGTGTGAGCTCATGATTATGAATAAGGGTATTCATAGAAACAGTAAAATCTTAATTGTGAATGTTAGTCTTTTATTATCCTTACAGCAAATACCTTATCTTGAAAACACAGCTAATGACGAAGAAAACAGGCAAAACTCGTCTAAAACAACTTAAACATTTTGTTGCTAGAACCAAAGAATCCCAGTAGACATAAATTAACATAACTACAATCATGTAAAAGTATTGATCTAATGTTTTTTCATAAGTAATATGAAACAAGCAAAAGTAACCTGTGTAATTCAACTCGTGGAATAATGTTGTGTTACGTACACACGCATAACCTAACGCGTTTATTTATTAGAAGCTATAATGTTTAAGACTTTTGCATACACACATAGTACCACATTTATTTGAATGCTATATGTGTAAGTTTGTACACACACCTAACACATTCATTAAATGTTCTAATGCACAAGACGTTTACATACACACACACACACATAATACATTTACAGACTCTATCATGAAAAAGGTGTAAAGCGCTCTTTGTAATACATTTATTTCAATACTATAATATATAAGACGTTTACATACGTACGCATAATATATTTATCTAAATAATCTAATAAATAAGACGTAATACGCTCACTGTACTCACGTAAATAAGCGTAAATTGACGGGCCAGAACAGTTTCCTTAGTGCACAGCCAGGTCTCTAGTTCCTACGTAAGAAGATGAAGAGGAAGAAGATTCGGCGGTTAAAAATAAACAACATTACGAAGTTCCTCCATTATTTCGCTTAATTCCGCGGAGCTGCGGGATGTCATTCGATCACAAAGTGACCTGAGAGGTATGTGAATATCTCTTAATGATGTTGATGCGTATTTAGCGTAAGTATGACGCGGTATTTTCGAAATATGAGAGAAAATTGTGACTTTAACAGGGAAGCTTTCGAAGACTGACGAGACGACAGATGTTAATATGTCCTTCTTCTTCTTCTTCTTCTTCTTCTTCTTCTTCTTCTTCTTCTTCTTCCTTTATTTTAGTTCTTTTTCTTTTCTCGCTTTTTTTTCATCGCGAACTTTTATTTCCTGCAGAAATATAAGTTCACTATAGAAATCTATACACTTCTTTAATTTTCAAATTTTATATAAATGTGTTAGAGAGCTTATATATAATATATATATATATATATATATATATATATATATATATATATATATATATAGATATATACTAATATATATCTATATATATATATATATATATATTAGATATATATCTAGATTATATATATATAATATATATATAATATATTATATATAATCGGGCCCCACCTCTTGCCATCAGTTAGTCCACCTTGAGATCTCCCTCGACGAAGGTCTGCCTCCAGAAGCCTCTTAGTAATCATCTCTTTACCTTCATAGCAACCTTCAGTCTCGAAGGTTCGAGTCACTGAATGTTTATTTAGCGAACTTTGGACCTCAATTTCGTTCGGACAGCAAGGTATGTTAAGTTTGTTTTTATCATGCTTTTAATTTGCGTCTGGGCATTACGTTATTGAAGAATGTTTGCAGAGATTCATCTCATGAGACTTTATTCACTGATCAATATTTTTACTTTTTGAATGAGTTTATAAGCTTAAAGTGTTATTATATACTTTTAATTTGCGTTCTTGGCGTTACGATTATTGAAGAATGTTTGGCAGACGGTTTCATTGGAACTGTACTGGATATATTTTTACTTTTCTAATGAGTTAATATGTTGAAGTGTACTCATACTTTTAATTTGCGTCTGGGGATTACGTTATTGAAGAATGTTTGCAGAGATTTCTTGAGACTTCACTGATAATATTTTACTTTTGATGAGTTAATATGTTAAAGTGTTACTTATAATACTTTTAATTTGCGTCTTGGCGTTACGTTATTGAAGAATGTTTGCAGAGGTTTCTTGAGACTTCACTGATAATATTTTACTTTTAATGAGTTAATATGTTGAAGTGTTACTTACAATACTTTTAATTTGCGTCATGGCGTTACGTTATTGAAGAATGTTTGCAGAGGTTTCTTGAAACTTCACTGATAATATTTGCATTTTTACCAGTTAATTATGTTAAAGTGTAGTTATAATACTTTTCATTTACGTCCACGCATTCCCGTCAAGAAGAATGTTTAAAGATATTTCTAGAGACTTCACCGATAATAATTCCTTTATATGAATTAATACAACTTCTATCTGATTTACTATTTGAATATTACCTGGTTATAATTGTTCAAGTTTAATTTTTCTAAATTCTTTCCTATATTCAGTTTCTTCTTTGGATAAATATGTGAGTATTAGGTCCGTCTTTCTGATGTCATATCATAACCTTAAACATGTAATATTTGAAAATCGATGCTTGTGTGTGAGTATGTGTTTAGCCTAGTTCAAATCCCAGCTGTACGTGACGGGAAGTCTAATCAATTGATCTGCTTGAGCCGTTTAAGACCGCAATATTGCCGGAGTTTTAAGAAAACTTACATATCATTTTTATAAAAATATATCAATGTATTTTTATTGTGAATGTCTAGGTCTTGGGTTGTATATCCTAAGTCATGCACCCATGCGTTCTGAGTTAACACCCCATTTCCTCTAATGTACCTTAAAAAGGCAACGTTCATAAATATTCATTAATTAAAAGCCACGAGTCATCCCCCTGTAGATGTGTGATCTCGCAACCGTTGGGAATTATGAAGCCTTAAACGACTGGCTATGTAGCTGACCACATCACTTTCCTAAGTATTTTTTTTAATGTTTTATCCCGTTTCACTTTCACGAAATATTTTTTTAATGTTTTATCCTTTTTAACCATTCTGATGGGAGTCTCACAGAAGTTGAAAAAAAAAACAGTTATATTTTACATACTTTGGATACATTTAAAAGCCTACTTAGTCAAAGGGTAACTTTGAGGGAAGTAGGCTTATGCTTAATTTATTCCTCCAGCATATGTCTGTTTGGGAAATATTTTTATAATCTGAACCCTACAGAGAATATTTGGGGCATGAATTATTATTATTATTATTGTTATTATAATTATTATAGTGACCACATTACTATCATTCCTCATTGCAATTTTTTTATCTTGGCAATAGAACTCATAATTCCAGTTTATGTCACAATTGCCTACTTGATGGTTTACGAAGAGTTCACAGTAAGATCGAACCCTTGGCTATCACTCAAGAAGCCTGGGTTCGATCCCAGTGTGAGATAGTCTACTACTCAATATTCATACGTAACTAATATTAAATAAACAAATTTTACCTCTTCCATGATAATAATCCATTTCATTCTCCACCAGGGCAAGGTAAAAAAAAAAAAAAATGACCGAAAAGGGAAGAGTCCATAGCAATTACTTCGTTCTGACCTACCCAGGCATTACAGTCTTCATCGGTTTAGGATTGCTGTTTATGTTCGTAAGTATAGCATTGTCATTTTCCCTTGATTCCATTCTATCCCTGACTTCCCTTAAAACCCTGATCACAAGTAAATCAAACAGCCTTTGAAATTTAGCATATTATTATCAGTATTCCACTTCTACATTAAACCAGTCACTCTTATCGACATGTTCTTACATATACTACACTGTCAGCATGATCAGTCACTCTAGTACTCTGTTGCTGCTATACATAGCATCTGACACTTATCCTATAATGGTGCATTTTCATTCAAAACCCTTTAGTTACCATACAGATACCCTCGGCTAGATTTCTTTCAATTATTTTAACTGCTTTTATTAATGTACGTTCAGTTCTGCCTCTTTTTAAGAGTAATAACTCCAGCACAAAACTGCATTCCCTTTAGAAAGCTACTTTTATTCTAAGTTTCATAAGTCATCATCCTTTCATCATGGTCTCCTCTCCTGTACAACTTGTTTTTATCCCTAAATTACTTGCTGGAACACACTCCTAAATAACCATGACCACCCACTTTGTCCCTGTCACCTTGTCCTGAACTATGTGAAGGACCTTACCTATGTGCCCTATTACTATAAATAAATAAATATAATAATAGTATTCATTGGCTATGTACTAATGCATTTATTACCCACTATGTTTCTTTCACGTTGTTCCAGACGACTATGTACATAGTAGATTTTACCTATATATCCTATTATAGGTACTAATAAACAATTAATAAACATATTCGCTGACTAAATAAGCTGATATGTATATGTATATATGCAAGGATACAGTATTTGATTATGTGAATAAGTTGCTTACTTGAAAGACAACTAAGCATACAGTGGACTGCATGCTATTAAAAAATAAATTGCTTACCTGAAAGACAATGAAATTCGTCACTAACTTGCACTTTCCTCATCAGATCTCATGGCAGTGGCCAGAATGGTACCTCCTAGCTTATGTACCCAATCTGGGACCCTTCCTCTCTTGGCTCGGCAAGGAGCATAATTTAGCCGTAAAGTTGATGTAAGTACTAAATTTCCTTTAAAGATTTTATTGTAGGGCACATGGGTAACAGCATTTCTGAGTTGCATGAACTCTCTTAAACTGAATGTGTAGTATCAGTACAGGTTATAGTTTAGATTAGGAACTACAGTAGTATATATAGAATTGCTGTTAGCTGTAAAATATGTTGAAAATATTTCAAGTGTAGGCTGTAATATAAGACCTTTGTTACTTCTCAGACTTTTTTGCACACCGGGAAGGCAGACACCCAAAGCGTCTGCTGAGTCGAGATGGTTCATACTGTATTTGGTGAATAGGATAGATTCTGTTTCATTTCTCATTTATGTTGCAAAGAATACAAAAAGCAATAAGTACTGCATTGTAGTAGACTTCCAAACAACAATATAATAGTAGATTTTGTAGTTTTATAAATTTTCAATATCTATGGAAATGTCATTGTCCGTTTTGCATCCATGACAGTTTAGAATGTCTCAAGTATTCATGGTAAAAGTGAATAAAATCCATGATTGAATTCCAGGAATTACAAAAGAATGTCATATTTTTATATATTTTTTCACAACTCAGTCCCTTGCATTTACCCCACATAAATTATTAAGACATTATAAATTATTGCGAGTGTACTATTAATAATTACCGAGACTATAAAAATCAGTATTTCCCCAAACCTTATAAAAGCAATTGTAAATCCCTAATTTTTTCCGCAGCTTTGTTCCTGTGATGTCAATCCACATTATTGAGGTGTTCTTTGCCGTTTATTATTGCTACAAGCTTGGACTGACACCCCTGACGACTCTGAAGTGGACCTCCCAAATATTTGTCGTTGGTATTATATCTCTCAGCTATCTTATCTGGCCTTTGCCGGAGAGAACGACATCTGTCAAATTTAAAAAATAAGGTAATGCTTCCTTTTTCCCCATTTCTAGAAATAAAGTTGGTTTATTAAGCAACCCATATCTATTTCTCGTCATTTTAATGAATGAAATCTTAAAACACTGAATGGATCTATAATCTAAAGTATCTTCAAAACCTCAAGTTATGCATATTTGTGTGATTAATTCAAATAAATAAGTTTTTCCTGGATTCATTTTGTTGACCAATTATTATAAATTTTGCACAAATCTGATGATCACTGCTGAATTTATTTCAATTCATACAAGTAAATCACTTGTCATTATGGAGTCTGCAATTCACTTTAAAAAATAAAACTCAGGTTGGTGAGTAAAAGGAAAAAAAATACATATGTACTATATACTGGAATAATCATTTATTGGATAAGAAAGCACCTTTCATAATCACAATGTACAATACTCAAGAAAATAACACCACAGCAATAGTTTATCAACAACAATTAATAAAAAAATATACGGTATTTGGTCTGCAATAGTTTGGATTGTGTACAGAGAGATCGCCACACTTAAGTTAGGTTCAGCATGACACAATCAATCATTTGGAAACTGCAACTGACTACAGAATCATATCTTTTGTTGGGAAAACGATAGAAACTGCCAACAAAAATAAACTAGTCTTTATATGTAAGAAAATAAGTCATTGATGTCAGTAACATAACAACACCACATGGAAATGAAACAGAAGACAATCTTAGATAACTTGACCTAGTGGTTTATAACCCTGCATAGAGAATATAATACAGACATTATAAAAACTATAGTGTACTATATTTGTTAAAATGTCAGCTCTCCAGCCTTGATTATGACAAAAAAATATATGTGCATACATAAATGTTACGAGCTGTGCAATTTGTGGTCTATTGAAAGGCTACATAATTAACCTACATTGGCATTGTGGGTCATAACCCTTTTATGCGCAGTGTTAATTTATATCAATTGGCATTTTCCTAGAGTTCAGTTATTTGCACTCGTTGGTAACAATGTCATTTTGTGACTGTACAAGTTGATAACTTCAGTGGGTAATTATTTGTCATACACCTAGCGACAACACTATTGTGCAGAATGTACCACACAAAAAATAAGACTAGATGCAATTCACTTGATCTAACCACTTTCTCATTGGTATTTGGGTGTTTATTATTTAATATAAATATATATAATAATTTGTATATATTATAAATCTATATATATATAAAATTTATACATATATATATATACTAATATATATATTATATATATATATATATATCAAATTAATATATATATAATTATATATATATTATATATACTATATAATATATATAATAATAATAATATATAATTATATATTTAATAGATATATATTAATATATATATATCGAATTAAGGGCCAAAATTGATAATTATTCACTGCAAAAGCACAGGATTCTACTGAAAGTACCTTTTGTCTATCAAACATTCAGTAACTTTCCTACAGAGGAAGAGATGCAGAGTGACTTTCCCTTTTGTTTAGGTTACATACTGAAAAATTTGTTTTCCAGTCTACACCTGGTACAATATCTCTAGTAATTATATCTAGCAATTAAGTGAACTGCTGTGATTCATAGACATGCTAATAGTAATATGCACAGCATTTAGCAAATATCACATAAACTATTTCAGCAGAATGGACAGGAAGCACGATCTTCCACAATTCACAAAGGAATGCCTCATGTTTGCATGCCGTTCACTATATACCAGGAATTTGGTGGCTAAAATACATGTTATCAACTGGCAAGAATATTTTTTTTCAAATCACAAATCACTACTGGGCAAACATTACATGGTAGATTTGAGTTTAAAAAAAAAAGTATTCTACCACATAACTAGATACACAGCAAAATTTAGGTATGGCATTGGTTCTTTACAATACAATGTGATTCATGTATCCTTGAGAAACGCTCAAAGGACGGCAAGGGTCTAAATTTGCCTATTTCAGATTTCTCATGCGACCGAGAGGCAGCTCCTTAGAGCTAGTTCAGAGTCGAAGGTTGCTCCAGTAATCATAATAATCGTAATAAGTATGTACACAATTTGAATTAATCTTCTCAATTATAATTCTAAAATTAGTCTGTTTTCTTCTACTTTTTGTGTGACCTCACCTTCGTCTACATTTGACGTTTAAAGTATTATAACAAACATTGTTGTACAGAGAGGCCTATGAGACAAACAACCTGGCCTCTTTACATAAGCATACCTGTGTAAAACTTTAGGAAGGAGCCCGTACTTGAATGAAATCATAAATGTACAGAAAAAAACTTATCTCAGACATATATGGTCGCCTCCTCACAAGATTAGTACTCAATTAACATCAGCTCTACATTTTTTTTTCCTTTGATCAGTCATGTGGGACCTAAAGAAATCTTTTATTCATTTTATCCAAAATTAAAATATTCTCATGTTTAAAAATGCAAAAATAATCTCTAAAACTAGATTTTTACTAGTTTTTGCTACCACAGACTGCTTCTTTTATTGAAGAGTTCTTAAATTGAAGTAAAGTTAGAATAAGTAAAATTAACATGTAAATATACAGAATGTCCCCTAAACACTTTATCCCTGATGAAGGTACTGAACAAGTAATTCCATATGTGAAAATGTGAAAATGCAAAAATAATCTATAAAACTAGATTCTTAACAAATTCTGCTACCAGACAGCTTATTGAATAAAAAAAGGTCAAATAAACCTGCAATTATACAGACATTTCCTGTAAACATTAGTCTCAATTAAGAACTTATAACTTTGGAGTAAGTTACACTATGATACATTACAGTACATAGCTTACAAAGGAAATGCAGAATATTTCTTGTTAATTCCTATTTCTGAATTACATATGATGTATGAACAAATATCATTCTTAAACTGCTATATATGGATGGAACAAATGCAGAAGTGATTTTTTATATAGGTTTCATGTTTCATTTTTTCATAAACTGTATTTTTGTGTCAACATGATTTTTGAATTATTTACAAGGAAAAATATATTTTTGACAAAAACGACATCGGATACATTCGTGTACAAGTATCTGACACAACAATACGAGTTCCCAAGAATGCTATTGTATTACATTTACAAAAAGAAAAAAAAGCCATAAAACAGTGAGCAAGATGAATTAATTACCAATAAACAAACATTTGTTTACTGACATAGCGAAATTTTGAATTCTTGGGGCGACCAACAACTTCCAATACAGAAATATTTCTTTTTCCCATTTGTTTTCATTTCATGTTTACATAAGAATTTGCTTGTCTGACAGATGGTTTAAGAATCATAATACTACATCTCTTGGAACTCGTCAAGTTAAGTTGAAGAGAAGTTTGCATAAAGAGTATGTTAGGTATAAAATTCCTCCAACAGATTTTCTAAAACATTCTGAAGTGTATTTTCAGCACTTTAATTGAAGAATCACCTTTGGTATTGTGTTTCACAAAGGCTGTGCCATTTATCCTAGTTCCTTACGAGAGTTGGAATGATGGGTTTAACTGTGATACATGTGCATAAAAGTTCTATGTGACAAGTACCAGTAGGCACAATTGTTCTCTTCATGTGTTAGTCACTGATATAACATATACCACGTTGAAATCAAGTCACTACGGCATCATTTACAAGAAAATAGATCATTCTTCCTCACAAACACACTCTCATGGAAGTAAAATAGTACAGCATTTTCATCATGTGATTCTCCTTTACTAATCACACACTGTTGAATGTGAAAGAAGGCACATTAATTTGCTTGAAAGTCTGCCTTGAGAATTTCGCACCTCGTCTCTTGAGTGACTAGTGCTACTAACTAGGTTACAACATGGCTAGAAAAAAGCTACAAAAGACAGCGCAAATCACTGAGGTAGGTTTAAAAACAAATAAATGTCAGCACTTTTTCTTCAAGAATGTGAATGTTTGTTCTTAAGTTTTAATGTATCATGAATAAAACATTGCTATGAAAAACAATCAGCTCTTTGCAATGAAAGATATTTAACTATTATTGGTCACTAGCACCTAAGACCATTTATCAAATTTTAACACACAATATGCATATAACATCTCATGATATCCTTCCCTGTGAATTTTAATGAGTCACACTAAATGTAAATACAATGTATGTACACCTTTTCTAGGAGTACATGCCAAATCTCTAAAACTGTGGGCATACAATACAGTATTCAACATCATAGAGCTATGCCTTCAACACAAAAGCTAGAATTCTTGACCAATGACCATCACACATCTGAATAAAATCAATTTTTTTTTTTTAGACCCAGACCAATACACCTTTCTTACAACAGCTGTCATGATAGAAAATGAAAACCCAAAAATGATTAACATAAAATGCGGAGAAACGCATTCAATACTTGTGACTACATACTAAGTAAGTTGCTAAATCAGAAAAAAGACCACAACACCTTCATAAGATGATCAAATTCTCAAAGAGGATCCAATCAGAATTCTAGTTGCTTTAGTAGAAATAATACAGGCAATCCTCTGGTTAAACAGCTGCAGTTCTGTTCCCAGCCAGGCGCCACTAACCGAAAATCATGGTTAACCTAAACTCAGTGATACTAGCACTAGTAACTCGCTTAACGGCACTGTTAACCGGAGATCGGCGCCACTAGACAAGCGCCTTAAAACTGGATTGCCAGTAACCAATGCTGATGGTAAGTGGGCACTGCCTTACTAAGCTTTCCCAAGGGTATAACAGAGAGCTGGTGGTGCAAATCTAAATAAAGTATGATGATGCTGTAAAAGCAACTGGAGTGACCTTCACTATTTGAAAGAGAGAAAAAAAGCAGAATGAACACTTTCGAGCATCAGAAAGTACAGTAATGTAATGTACAAAAGATTAAATATATTTACCAATATGGTAAATGACAAATATTGCTGCACCAAAAATATAATTGATGGTATGATACTTATGAACTTACCACTTTTAAAAGTAATTATTGACCTTGAAGTGTTCTCAAGTATATCTGTATTTTTCAAAACACATACCCAACTTTTCCGTAACATTCACCAATACCTTCATTTTCTTGACAATTCTATTTTCCCTTCACAATACTGTAGTGTCAGATGTCACATAATTACACATTACCCAAAATATTAAGAGTACACTGACATTCCTCTCTACAAAATACATATGTACTTACAATTGTTTTACCATTTACATGAGTTTTTGTAATTTAACACAAAGATAACCGACATTTTTATATAGAATAGTAAGAATCATATTGAAATATGACACAAGAAAAAATTTTTCCAAAATGATTTTAAGGGCAGAAGAGGATTAACTACTCAGAAGCAAATGAAAAATATTTCTCGTTAAGTGGATTGATAAAAGAATAGAGAAACGTTTAGATAAACTTACCCAAAGTTTTCAGAAGATTTTTTATGTTCAGACAGATATATCATACTAAAAAGTGAGTGCTGAACACGAAGAGATTGGAGGTTGGTATTACTATATCATAGTTTGTCTTCAACACCACCTGCAAATCACTGGTCAACATTATAAGTACCCCTAATTTTCTCAGTGCCATCTCATTGCACCAGTCATACAGGCCTTTTCACTGTAATTTTTAAAATAAAAATAGATATAGTAGAAAAATACAGTCCATGAGCTGGACACCAAGTCATAAGAGGTATTTCATTAATTTCCTTTGAAAAAGGGCAAAGATACACCATGGTGTCCAGAGACTTCTGGTCCAAAAGTAAATGGAATGAAAAACTGATTATAATACGTGTATTGTATAATATGCTGAGTTTTTAACAGAAGAGCAGCCCCACATGGCTTGAGAAATAGTGAAAAGGTAACTGATTTCCAGATACATAGAGAAGCTGAAGTCTCTCAGGGTTTTTGGAGAAGACATACGACATGTATTAAAAGACTTCATAACTGGACCTGTTGTGATACAATGAAAGCGAAGCCATACGGCCAATGGGAAAGCACTTGAAAGGATGGACCAGTCACCCATAGAGCTGGAGAAGTACATAAAAAAAAGGACGTACGTACACCCTTATCTAAAGGCTGCTCTCTGAGCAAGAGCCTGTGCTAGCATAAGGCTAGCTTAATCTTCAACTACAACCATGAAGAGTTACTGGTGGTTACTTTAGAGCAATAATTCTTGGCACACTCTGGGTGGCTCGATTTTTGTAATCCCAAATATTGCACTTAAGTCTGAAGCAATAATACGCATAAATAAGAAACATACTCAATCCTTGAGCACCGAACTGCTTCAGAACAAAATACTGTCAGTATTCATACCCTAGGCTGTGAAAGACTAAAGAGGAGCATTATAGGGAACTTAAAGAAATTTAAAGACCAAGACAGAGAATAAAGCCATTTTGGAATGTTGCCCCTTCCCCTCACAGGCATAATGAGTATATATGGCTCTGTTAACCATAAGAGGCAAAACAAGCCAATAAAAAGTTAGGGAGAGAGAGAGACGTACAAAGGAAGTTGTACGTATGACAATTTGCCTAGAGACCATATCACAGACCTGACGATTTCCCAGAGGTAAAAAATGACAAGAGATGAGTATAATACTTAATAAAATTTCATCTCTGAATTTTGTTTTGCAATACCAAATGATAACCTAAAGGAATATTTGGCCATTAAGGATTTTAAAAGAAAATGAAACTTTAAAAGGAGTTCCCCCAGAGAAACCCTCTGAAAATAAGAAGGAAATTTTGTCAGGCCACTAGGCCTTGTTCAAACGAACCATAGGTCTGGTATGAATCACACTGGTGGTAGGTGCAGCTACACTGGGACTTAATTAAGAAAAAGTGCATCTCCTTATTTTCCTGTGAATAAAATCTATTTACATACTGCCATAAAAATGTCATAAAATATAAAATATACTGTAAAACACAGTCATAAATAACATATTAATATATGTGTAACCATTACTGCACATTTTCTCAATACTACATCAATTCTTTGCTTACAACTGCCTTGGAGGTCTAAGTTGTAGTGAATAACATGGAAATTCATATATATCTATATACAATTACTGCTATGTAATAATGCAACCATTTCCCCACATAAAAACTGTACAATAATTACATAGAATTTCAAAATACAATTACAACAAGTCCTCACTTAAGAATCATCTGAATCACACGATATGCATCAACTTTCAGTTCTGCAATATAAAAAGCTAAATACAAGAACATGCTGGAATCACGAGCTACTGACATGCACGATTTCGTTACACAGTTGCTTTCGTCATCCCTCAATCATCAGAACAGTCACATCTACCCGTAAAAGTTAAGAATAATCTGAACGTGGACAGAATGTAATAGACCAAAATACAACCGAAAATAAGATGAGTTACTCAACAACTGATGACCAGTCGTTTGCAGTCATCCATTGTTTCTGTAGCTAAATTCATTTCTTACATCACGTACAAGTCATAAGGAAAAATCTAACCCAGTATGTGTAATTTACAGTGGTTCAATGTCACAATTAATTAATAAAATCATTTTGAAAAACACCCCTGAATTTATTATACTTCTTAGTAATATGACAATCAACTAAAAAAATACTGTTACCTTTTATATTCAGATGAACATCACCCCACAACAAATAAACTTAATCACCTATTTCTGTGACCATGAAAAAGTATATTAGGATCAACTGTCTTGTCAGCATTATACTGTACAGGCATTCTCAAATAACAATAAGCCATTTGTATCTTTGTAATAATAATCACAAGTCCAAAAATAGTCTCATTTAACCTGAAAATTTTGGACTAACCCTCACATGCATGACTTATATAAGAGAAGCCATCTGCTTCATGACTGAAACTACGGCATCGAGTCTAGGCAGCATCCAAGCATATGACTGTACCTTAAACATATTCCACATTACATGCAGGACGAGTGGAACTGTAGGAGATGGATTCCACAGAGCAGTTTTAGTCACAGTATCCACTTTAGACCTTAAATAATAAAAATTATAATTTGCCTTTAAATAACTTCAATAATCTGACTTATCACAGAATGCCTTGCAATTGCAGATGCTCATCTTTGCTATTCATTGTGTAAGGTATTGAGATTTGAATGATGGAATTGTACTCTGAAATGAACATAAGAGCAAAAACCAAATGTGGAATTGTAAATATGAACCTTTTAACATAAAAATTGAGAGGTTTCCTTTAAACATTTTTGATGCGCTCACATTAAGCCAAACGTGTGTTCTATATTTGAAATTATCCTTAATTAATATAAAGATTACAGATTTTTGGAGGGAAATACTTAAACATCTATATGAATAGGCAAAGAATTCAAGCAAAATCACAAATAAGAGCTCAAACTCTCTTCATATAAGTTTAAAGCTTTTTCAGTTTTTTCCCCTCCAAAGATATTTATCATAAATCGTGCATCTATGGATCATTTTTATCATACATTGTGCTACCTATCTCCTGTGAGAGTTCAGTCAATCAATCCTTTTCAGTCAAAGTTTCCTGTATATTGAGTTTGTCTGACTCTAGCCTTTGACAATGTATTCCTGTATATTTTAACTCTCTTATCATTTGGTTTGTTTGTAGAATTTTCACAACAGTACCTCACTATGGCCACTAATTTCAAAACACACAAACACACAAAACTAATCTGGAAATCCTTCAGGTCTATTCCTTTTTTGTCATGTTATGGCTAAATTACTACTTTTCTCATTCCTTTGACCAACTGCAATGTCCTTCAGCAAAAAAAAAAAAAAAAAAAAAATCTAAAAACATTGCACAAAGACAGTTCCAAAACCCGTACAGAATTTATATAAGAGTTCCACTTTCAGCACTCAAATAACAACTATACGTACAGGATTTCGTGGGGGATAACCTAATGAATGACCTTGTCAGGGTATCAGAGTCACAGCCTTAAAGAATAAACACGTCAAAGGCCGAATCTAAGGCAGAAAGACTTAAAAGCTGTATCTTTAAAACATCTATCACAGTCTTCTTTGCCTCCATAACCTTCCTGGTTACGAGGTTGAATGTGTTTTCATTAAAGTTTTTGCTGGTTCCGGGCTCTCTGTAAACAGAAAAAGAAGAAATATTGCTTAGAGTCAGGGACAGAAACTTGAAATGGGTAAAACAAAGTGACAAATCTTACATTAGTTTCACATGTATCCTTTCCATATAAAGCACAAGTGAATCTTATTTTGTGAACAAATTTAAATTTGCATGAAATTTTAATATTTTCATATAAGGCATTTTCAGTTTTTAAAAAATGAGAGGTACTTCCACTGAAAGAAAAATGCCTTTGGCTTGCATAGTATTGCAGGGGAACACAAAAGAGTAGGTTAGCCATTTTTCCGTTATTAAATCCTTTATTGAAATGGCAGTAGAGTTCTTGAGAGATAATCTAAGTTGGAAACCATTTAACATATGAAGAAACACAAATACTCAATGAAAATCTTCAATCACTATCGTTCTACTTACCCTGACACCAATGAACTTCCAGGTACCTACAAGAATCAGCAACGCACCGATCCCAATCAGAGTCCCACATATTGCATCTACTATCGTGAATGGAGAATAGAGAGCTTTGCGAACACTGCTTGCAGTATCTTCATCAATCTGCGCGCTCTGTTTCAAGATGGGGAAAACAGTTTACAATGTGGCAACCAAGTAAAAGGTCTGCACACACAATTTAAAGAAATCAGTTTTCAATGTGGTAGTGCAAAGGTGAGTGAGGTTGGTTTATACTGTGGATCTGATGGTCCTAGGAGAAGAGAACTGCATAGCTAAATAAAAATGAGCAGTGATGCAAAATGTAACAATGTTACTTTGTGTGAGCTGTATGGTATTTGTAAAATATGCATAATTTTTATAATTTTGACAAATGTCTGAATGGAATTTCAAACTTCCTTGTGATTCTAATGCCAAGACTATTGATACAATAAGAATAATTAGTCTTAAGATCAAAGGAATAGCAAATTTGCTTAGTACTCCAAGATGATAAACATTGCTTAGAATTGAAAATAAATTCAGGCTCTGAAAGAAACACTGGCCCTCACCTCATTGACCCACACAATTGGGAAAATAACTTCTGGAACATTCTTGAAAGAAGGAAAGCTGCCATATCTTTTTAATGGGACGTTCAACTGCATTTTCTTCATAGCACGCATGGCTACACCAGTATTCTGTAAAGTCAAGCATGAATGAAAATAACTTTGGGAGCAGAGAATGATGCAGAGAAAATCAAGATATTTTTATTTAAAGAATATCTTAAAATATCTTGCAAAAGGTTATGGTTGAAAATGGACTGACAGCATGAATAACAGAATAGGGTATTAAACTATACCAAGAGCAGTAAAAGAAATACTTTAGAGAATGGTTTTAGTAGTCCACATCAAAACTCCCTTTTTATACAACAATTAAAAAGGTATTAAGAAGACTCCAATTCAGCCATTGGGAATGGAAAAAAATATAACAGTTTATGCAGTCATATTAATTTAATGTGTACTACTGTACTTGAATGCTACTGATTACTGACTTTATAAGGCAATAACTGTACATAACTATAATAAATATTACACAGTATATCTTCTGTCTGTTGTTATTTTGCTCCTTTTATCTTGGGAAAATAAAAAAAATGAAAAATTCAAATAGTCCTTTTGTTCTTTCCAATTTTAAATCCAGTAACTGATTTTTATAGCATGTGGGCAAGGTACTATAACTGAATCCTTTGTATATCACAATATAAGTTTTATTATAATACCTGAGGAGTGACTAATACATCTTGAGTTTGTGTGAAATACTTTCATATATTTGTTCGGAATAAGGTATTCCTGAAAGCTGAGTGAGAAATGTTGAGTGCACATTTATACATATGTGTTTGTTGCAGGAAAGTCTTCATTGACTTTTGTACATTGAATGGAAAAATCTGAAATTGCACCTAAATGTCGAATGGAAGCTGAAGAATTTGCATGGCATGTTAAGCAGACAAATGCAGAATTTGCAGGTGTCTTTAACAGTACATCCTGCATTTACACCTGCATCTTGAAATGGGGAAATGCTGCTGAATTGGTTGTCCCGGTAGAATGTACTACACGTAAAATGATATTGTTTAGATACAATAAAGTTTGTTCATACTTACCTGGCAGATATATATATAGCTGTAATCTCTGAAGTCCGACAGAATTTCTAAAAACTTACGACATGCGTAGTGGGAGTAGGGTGGTTAGTACCCATTCCCGCCGCTGGGAGGCGGGTATCAGGAACCATTCCCATTTTCTATCAGATTTCTATCTCCACTGTCTCCTGAGGGGAGGTGGGTGGGTACTTTAAATATAATATAATATCTGCCAGGTAAAGTATGAACAAACTTTATTGTATCTTAACAATATCATTTTGTTCATGAAACTTACCTGTCAGATATAGTATATATAGCTGAATCCCACCTTTGGCGGTGGGAGAGACAGAAAAGGATTTTTAGGAAACATATACATGTAGATGATTGACATCTTGGTTCCTTACCTGTTAGCATAGCTGACTTCGTGATTACTGTCACCCAAGCCTGCATCTGCTTCACTAGAGTTACCAACAAGGTAGTGACCTGTGTAGTTGGTGCGCTCTAGATGATCTGTCAACGGGGACGTGACCACAATGTGACTAGACCATGACCATACTTCTGAGGGCAACGAGGCAAAACCACCACCTAAGTTAGCCTAACACAATACTCCCACATAAAAAGGCTAATAGAAGGGAAGTCCGCATTCGGCGGCCGACCCTACAACCATAAACAAAACAAAGACTAAAAAACTCACCTACCCTTTTCTATGGGAAAGGATGAGTGCTACCTCCTTTCTTAGCCAGAAACGTCATTCCCAAAGAGCAGACCGCATTATGCCCTTTGAAGCCGACGTGCTTACTAATAGCTTGTATCTCGCTAACTCTCTTTGCCGTCGCCAGAGCAGTTAGGAATACAGTCTTCTTCGTCAAGTCTCGCAAAGACGCAGTGTGAAGAGGTTCAAAGCGACTTGACATTAAAAACTTCAGGACCACGTCTAAGTTCCAAGAAGGCAACTTAGGTAGAGGCACCTTGGTGGTCTCAAAAGATCTCAATAGATCATGGAGATCTTTGTTATTAGCTAGGTCTAGACCTCCATGGCGAAAAACCACAGATAAAACACTTCTGTAGCCCTTAATGGTCGACACTGCAAGCTTCAAATCTCGTCTGAGATAAAGAAGGAAGTCGGCGATGTGGCTCACAGAGGTCGTGGTAGAGGAAACTCCTTTCTTCTTACACCAGCTCCTAAAAGCTGCCCACTTCGATTGGTACACCGCGATTGATGATGGTCTCCTCGCGGTGGCGATAGCTTTAGCCACAGGTTTCGAAAAACCTCTCGCTCTGGCCAGCTTCTGGATAGTCTGAACGCAGTCAGACTCAGAGCGGAGAGGTTTTTGTGGTACCTCTCGAAGTGGGGCTGTTTGAGTAGATCTCTCCTTAACGGAAGAGATCTCGGAAAATCTACCAGGAAGGACATCACCTCTGTGAACCAGTCCGCTGCGGGCCAAAAGGGGGCGATTAACGTCAACCTCGTCCATTCCGAAGCTGCAAACTTTCTTATCACTTCCCCCAGAATCTTGAAGGGGGGAAATGCGTAGAGATCTAGGCCCGTCCAATCCCATAAAAGGGCGTCTACTGCTACTGCTCCTGGATCGAGAACCGGGGAGCAGTAAAGAGGAAGTCTCGCCGTTCTTGATGTCGCGAAAATGTCCACCAAAGGACATCCCCAAAGACCCCACAGCTCCTGGCATACGTCCTGATGGAGGGTCCACTCTGTCGGCAGCAATTGTCCTTGTCAACTGAGGAGATCCGCACGGACGTTCTCAACTCCGGCACTGAACCTTGTTAAGATCGTGACTTCTCTCGCCTTCGCCCAAAGAAGAATCTCTTTCGCTAGAGCGAACAGGGAGTGAGAGTGCGTTCCTCCTTGCTTCTTCAAGTATGCCAGGGCTGTGGTGTTGTCCGAGTTGACTTGGACTACGCGACGGGAGACTTTGTCTTGAAAGAACCGGAGCACTAACTGAACCGCTGCCAGCTCTTTGAAGTTGATATGCCAGGCTACCTGTTCCTCTCTCCAGGTGCCTGACACTTCCTCCCCTCCTAGTGTTGCTCCCCACCCCATGGATGACGCGTCGGAGAACAACACTAAGTCAGGGTCCCGAAGCTTGAGGGACATGCCCTCTGACAGCTTCAACGGATCGAGCCACCATCTTAGATGGCTCTTTACCTCTTCTGAGATGGTTAAAATCATGTCAAGGTTGTCCTTGTCTGTCCAGCTGTCCGACAGGAAGAACTGAAGAGGTCGGAGGTGTAGCCTCCCCAGGGAAACAAACTTCTCCAGCGAGGAAATGGTCCCCAGCAGACTCATCCATTCCCTCACCGAGCATGAATCCTTCCCTAGAAAGGCTGACACTTTTTCTATGCCTTGTTGCTGACGTTCCTGGGACGGAAAAGCCCGAAAAGCCACTGAATCCATCTGAATCCCCAGATACATGATGGACTGTGTTGGGGTCAGATGTGACTTTTCGAAGTTTACCAGAAGTCCCAGGGACGCAGCTAAAGACAGAGTCGTTTGCAGTCCTTATTTCGGCACCGGGTCTGCGAAGAGGCTCGTATGAGCCAGTCGTCCAGATAGAGCGAGATCCTGATGTTGGAAAGATGGAGCCACCTCGCCACATTCTTCATTAAGATGGTGAACACAAATGGGGTTGTACTCAGCCTGAAACAAAGAGCCCTGAACTGAAATATCTTTCCTTTCAGGACGAAGCGAAGGTACTTCATTGATTGGGGATGTATCGGGACGTGAAAGTAGGCGTCCTGAAGGTTGAGTGATACCATCCAATCTCCAGGTCTTAAGGCCCCCAGAACTGACTGAGGTGTCTCCATCTTGAACCTCTGCTTCTCTATAAAGAGGTTCAGACGACTTACGTCCAAGACCGGCCGCCACCCTCCCGACTGTTTCGGAACTAGAAACAATCTGTTGTAAAATCCTGGCGTTGCCAGGTCTAAGACCTGTTCCACTGCTCGCTTCTCGAGCAGGTCGAAAAGTATCTTCCGCTTTTCTCGAGGATATGACGGGGACAGGTCCCTAGGAGTGGAAGTCAGACTTTACGAAAGGGATTTTGTACCCCTTCTCTATGATGTTGAGAGACCAGGTGTCTGCCTCTCTCTCTCTCCAGGCTTCTACAAACAACTGCAGCCTGGCTCCTACCGGCGACTGAAGGACGGATCTCTCACTTCTTGCCCCTAGACTTAGCCGGGGCTCTACCTCTAGGAAGACTTCTTCCTCGGGGTGAAGATCTAGCTGAAGTTCCTCCACGAAAGGGCTTCTGCTTTGTAAGAGACTGGCCTCCTGAAGACGTGGAAGGGCCAGTAGGATGTTGCGACGACTGAGCCAAAAGGTCTTGAGTGGCTTTTTCTTGAAGGCTTACTGCCAGATCCTTCACCATAGCCTGGGGGAAGAGATGGCTCGAAAAAGGCGCATACAAAAGCTCTGCCCTCTGTGAGGGAGAGACAGATTTAGCTGCAAAATTGCAATAAAGCGATCTCTTCTTCAAAACGCCTGCTGAAAAATGAGAGGCTAACTCCTCCGAGCCATCCCTGACGGCCTTGTCCATGCATGACAATACACTGGACAGCTCCCCGAGGCTAATCGAATCTGGCTTACGAGACTGGTTGTCTAACACTCCCAGACACCAGTCTAAGAAGTTGAAGACTTCCAAGGACCTGAAAAGGCCCTTCAAAAGATGATCCAGTTCTGAAGTCGTCCACGAAACTTTAGCTGAAGCTAAGAGAGATCTCCTAGAGGCATCCACAACGCTGGCGAAATCTCCTTGCGCCGAAGTAGGAACCTTCAGTCCCAACACTTCACCAGTTTCGTACCACATCCCTGCCTTACCGCTAAGACTAGACGGAGGCAGGGCGAAAGTGGTCCTTCCTTGTGCTTTCCTAGATTCCATCCAGGTGTTGACCTTACAGAAAGCCCTCTTGGTCGATAGCGAAGTCTTCATTTTAACAAAACCAGGCGTCTTGCTTGCTTTCGACGAAGAAAACTGCGAGGGAGGTGAAGGGGGAGCAGAAGGAAGGAAAGTATCACCGAACGAATCACGGAGAAGCCGAGCCAAGACTTGGTAGTCCAATGAAGCAGACGTCGAAGGTTGTTCTCCGTCAACATCTTCAGAAGAACAGCTTAACTCCCCTTCTTCCTTACCAGAGTGAAACCCCGAAGGAAGAGGCAAAAGTTCTTTCGCCCCGAGTCTCATATCCGAACGATGTCGAGAAGAAGTGGGGAGCGGACCCGAAACAGAATCCTTCACAGTCACAGGGTCAGAAACCAAAGCTTGAGGTGAACGTGATGTTGCACGAAGTCGTGAAGCATCAGCAAGAGACTCGGGAAAAGTCTCCGAGTGAGAGCGAACTTCCACGTTCGCGTCCAAAGCGATCTTACGAACTTCTCTTCAAGCGTCCATCCTAGCATCCATCCGAGCGTCCAGCGAAGCGTCCAAACAAGCGTCGAGCGAAACGTCCCTCCGAACGCCCCGCGAAGCGTCCCTACAAACGTCCCGCGAAGATTCAGGTCCTGCATCCTGACGAGCGTCACGTTGAGCGTCGACACGAGCAGGTCGAAGAGGAGCAGAAAAGGAAGACGCTCTTTCCTTACTACGAGGATCAGCACGTAATGAAGTCCGTCCAACAGGTACAACTTCGTCGTCAGCAAAAGCGTCGAGATCGGAATGCCGATCGTCCTCTCGCCGAGAAGAGAGGGGAGCGCAATGAGACCTCTCTCTCTCCAAGGGAGCAAGAGTCAGATGACGTCTACCGCCACCTCTAGACGAATACTGGGAAGAGGGCGAAACACCAGGAGACGGGGAAGAACGAGGAGACTGTCTGGTCCTTTTGATCGGCAGTCTGTCGTCCTTCCTGCGACGAGGAACCGTCTCCTTCTGCTTAAGCAAAGCATCCAGTTGACGTTGCATAGCGAGGATGATCTCAGTCTGTGAAGTCTCCTTACGAGGAGAAGAGTTGTGCCTGTGAGAAGGCGAGGGGCGAGGGGACGCCTTCTTCCTTCTCACAGGAAAAGCCCTGGCTCTAGAGCGACTGGGGCTTGAAGGCGTCATCGTCGGATGACGTCCTAGTCTTCTTCTGGGGCGGAAAAGCTACGCTTTCCAGAGAAGACCGCCAATCAGACAGAGCATGACGTGAAGCGTCTTGATCTTGGAAGGTCCTCTTCAGAGGCCACGAATCCGGACGAGATTCCCACCCCTTGCGCAGGGAGGACGCGTCGGAGGACGAAAAACAATCCTTAAGGAGGCATGCTCGAGCACGCTCCTTAGCAGCCTGGGAAGCGTCTACAGGAACTGCTGAAGGGACGTCAGATCGGTGGGGGATCCCTGTATCCCTCCTTCGGCCTTCGACATGCCCTCTCCCTGAGTCCTGGGAGTCCGGCAGAGGTCCCAGCCTAGAGGCGCTATAGGGCCGATCTGACGGCCCCTCCACTTCACTAGGGGCACTATCACTGCACTTAGCCTATTTTCAAGGGCAAGCACTTTGGATTCAAGCGTCTTCAACGAATCCAAAATAAGCGAAAGGGCATTACCCTCCGCAGACATTACCCCGAAGGCAACACTACGGGGTTAGGAGTTACAATCTCTACAGGAGGGTTAGAAGGGGATACATTAATACCCTGTCTGCTACCAGATTTACTCCTGGAGGAAGACCTCCTGATCCTGTCACGCTCTAATTTATTAACGTAGGATTCATACGTCTTCCATTGCAAATCAGTTAAACTTTCGCATTCAGTGCAGCGAAAATCATACGTACACACTTGTCCCCAACAACCCTTACATGCTGTGTGAGGATCAACCAAAGCCTTTGGTAGCCTCACCTTACATTCATCCTTCATACACACCCTGGCGCTAGCCGAACTAGACCCAGACATCTTATTTAAGGAAAAACCAAGCCAAAATCTAAACAATCCACAGTCAATGTATGCCTAGCTATCGATCCAATATCAAAAAACCAAAAAGTCAAGAGGATACTCAAGCAATAACAGTTTTCCAAAATCCTGAGGTGGAGGTGCTGTAAACAGTTGTTTACAACACCGGCGACAGAAGAAATCTGATAGAATATGGGAATGGTTCCTGATACCCGCCTCCCAGCGGCGGGAATGGGTACTAACCACCCTACTCCCACTACGTGTGTCGTAAGTTTTTAGAAATTCTGTCGGACTTCAGAGAATACAGCTATATATATATCTGACAGGTAAGTTTCATGAACAAATTTTCATTTCATGAACTATATAAATGTTCAATAGAAAAAGAGAATATACTATACATACAAACATTCAGTAGTACATTCAATGAGAATGTTTCATATACAAACTTACTGAGCATTCACCAAATATATTTCGTATGTCCAGTGGAGAATCATTTACTTACAGGTTCTATATCCAAGTAGGTTTCATGTTCTTCCTTGTGAGGTGACAGACCATCTATGCTATCAATATCTTCTTGATTTCCTTGATAGAAATGGGGTGTTGACAAGACAATGGGAGCGTCTGTGGAAAAATTGATAGTCAGAGAAATAAGCATCTGATTGAGAAAATTCGGTGAATAACACCAAACAAGTTTTAAGAGTTCTTAAGTAAGCTCACATTGAATTTGAAAAAATTGTCTTTAAGCAATTTGACAGAAATTTACTGCTAGATGCTGGCGTGCCAAGGTTACTTGGATAACATTACATTTGTATATATGTAGCTTAAGACAAGCTGAGTGATGGCTATGTAAGCTGTAGTGTTCTATATACGTATACTATATGGTGCTGAAGACAAGCTGAGAAGTGACTTTGCTGTAGAGCTCTACATTAATGCCTAAAGTGGCAGCAAATACAGTACCTTCATACAGAATAATAAAATAGTAAAATGAAACCTTACAGGAACCAGTAGTACTAGTTACAAATCAATACTTTACTAGCTAAATATCAGTAGTGTAACAGTTGGTACAAAAAACATCAATTCTCTTGCTTTCTCTCAACAGACATCTTCTATCCTTACCAAAGGCACAGGGAGCCATATTCAGCATGCTGGCATGAAGACAGTAGCTCACATTGGGGTAACAGAAACATTGGTTGTCTGGGTTGACCAGGGGGTCCTCCAAGGCATCTTTTGGAGGGATGAATCTGTAGGTGGTGACACCGTGGACATCTACCTCTTTCTCGTACGTCAGATAGAGGGACCTGGAACAGCGGCTAAAGTTAGTGTGGGGCATGATTTAGTTTTAGATCCAGGGGAAACAATGTTGCAAAAGTATGGGAGATTTAATTCATTATGGGGGCAGATTTCATTACATATATATATAAACAGTATTTATATTTGCATTTTTTTATTCAATAAAAAAGTTCTAGAGATATTTTGAGTTTTGCCAGTGGACTATAGAAGCTAGGTGTGCATATGCACTTTGAAAAAAAAGGAGCAGATGCAGAGTAAGAAGACGGGTAGACATTAGAAATTCTAACCTTTTCTAAAAAGCTGTATCCTAAGCTAACCAAGACTTACTTGTCTCCCTACTCTGCCTACAACCCGAAAAATTAAAAAAATAAGTTAGCCACAGAGAAATATAAGTAACAATATGCCCTAACCTGACCTGAATGCACCACACTACTTGAACAATCGGACACCAAAAAAATAAAGCCCTCCAAAGTCGCTGATTCCCACATGTCATTAGATATAAGGGCCACAGGATATAAATCACCTACCTGCAAAGCTCGGAGGTATAAATATACAACGCCTGGTCTTTGCTGACTTGTGGAGGGAACTGGGTACCATCTGTACCATTGATCTGGTCACAGTACTCGTCATTCCAGTAGCTCAGGGAACTCTTCCCATTCCAACTTACGATGTGTAAGTAGTCGTCCAGGCCTTGGGCGCCTGTCTTGACTTCGTAGGGATGATCATCTGTGTTGTTTTTCTGGAGAATAAGAAGTTGAGTGTGATCTCTGAATAGCATCGCTTTGGCTAAGCTTAAAGCTTTGAAAACTTAAATTTCATCACAAGACTGACTAACCTTTTTTTCAAGAGTTATTATGCTGGTATTATAAGCTAATTATAATCTGAAGAAGTTTTTTTTTATATAACTCCAAAACTTATTAGAAATTGAAAAGGGCGTACTGTCAAAAGCTATGTTGGTGGCATAACCTTACAGAAAAAGCTTTTTCTACTGTTTAACTTGTAAAATATTATCATTTCCATTCATTCATAGTTCCATTTACCTAGCACTTAATGATAATGCCCATCATGTACTGAAATCATTGAAATTACTAGAAAACTTAATTTCAAGGAGCTTGGTTTGCAGATTAAATTATAAACTGCAAAAATCACACATATTACCTCACTGGTACAGGAAATCTGTGTTGATAGCAAAAGACCTGAATCCCATCCAAAAAATAAATAATTCATTTTAACCAGGCGGTGGAAGGCTATTATCTAAATGTTTGGTGCATGCAGTGAGGCAAAGGTATTAATTTTTTGTGTTATAAGCATTGCAAATGAGGGAAGTTTTCTAAATGGAGAATAGTGTAAATACAGCAGTTGCAGTCAACACTTTAAAGTCTGTAAGGACCGAACTCTGTCTAGGTAAGAGTTTGACATTGTACGATGCGAAGATATGTCCGTGCATAATGAATAACTATAAGATTCTCTCAACATACCTATGGGAAACATGCACGAGTATTATTCACTGTTCTTGCAATATGATGAATGCTAAAATTAACTTTGTTTACGCGATTACTGCATTCATAAAAATATTTTACAAATCAATGGAGCGACGTTGACTTGGGCAAGTTTTTACAGAAGGCAAAACACGTCCATTGAAAAATTTTCTAAAATTCAGCGAATTATGTATGCTATACAGGATTAAATCGCGTGAATAGATGCCTACCAAGATAAAAAAATATTCTTAGATTTTTTTACCCAAAAACTAACTCAAAAGGGTCAGTTATAAATTCTTGGACCTATCTGAAACACAGCACACTAGGTATCTTCTCGTCGAGGAAACTGTCTGAAATCTAACACGTAGAAAAAAAATATACGATCAAATTACCAAAAAATGAATCTGATTCGACCTCAAGCTCTCAGGAGGTTCGACGTCAATCACGCCCCTCTCGTTCAGTTTGGTGAGGATGTCGTACAGACTGCCACTGAGACCTTCGGTCACATTCACACCAGGGATAATTACGGACAAGTTCGAGAAGTCAAAATCGAACTCGGGCAAATCGAACCCGTAGAAGATCGTGTTGCCGACGGCCTCGGTGGCAAAGATATCGAAGCCGACCTCGATCTCGGTCCAGATGAGGTCCAAGAGCTTTTTATTCTGGTCCGTCCGGTACCTGTCGACAAAGTCGGCCAAAACCTGCCGACGTCGGCGGCGGTGGAGGTGCCATGCAAAAGGAGGAGAGAAGGCGGGGATTATAATATAAAAGGGTGAGATCTTGAATGGGTTAGGATAGGAGACAATACCAAAGGAAAGCGTACGGACGTAAAACATTGTACTTACCTGATGTCCTTCCGTTTACAAAGGGTCGACACAGGTGAATTGTAGGATGGACCACTGGTTACCTCTAATAGGTAGGTAGGAAGCTTTAGGCCACCCCAAATGTAACATTGCTTGTACCTAAACATTCCCAATAAAAACTCATGACAAACAACGAGCTAGGTATACTCATGAAAACAAAACACACCAACGTGTCATGAAGTAAGAGAGGTCTATAAATAAATAAAAAGGTCTAAACACAATGTTGCACGATTTTTGATAACATACGAAGCCTTCAGTTATCCGTACAATAACAAAAATACATAAACAGCCTACAATTCATAAACGTACACATTCATCTATATAACAGCTCTCTCTAATTTCGTAGAGGTTTCCTGAAGTCCCTGATTTAGTAACTTCTTTTCACAAAGACGTCAGAAGGCATCGTGACTTCTTCCTTAACTTTTAGCAAGGCTGTATCATAAATACTTATGTGTTACTATAGGGAGGAACTCTCAGCCCGCTATATTAATCTATTCCTATACTCGTTTTTTTTTTCATCTGTCCACCCGCCTGTGGTGTTTGCGTATGGTAAAAATGCGTCCCGGGCTTTAGACGTTACATTCAGCTTACATTCAACAATGATAACAATACCATATTTCGAATATTAACGGTGTAATTCGCATACAGTAAATTATTAAAACACTTTTCAGATGCAAATGTACACCCAGATACCCTTTAATTTACCTAAAACTTGCACATAGCGTAACTATCTAAAGTCCTGGACGCAGTGTTACCATACGCACACACCCCAGGCGGGTGGACAGATGAAAAAATAAAACAGAGTATAGTTTCAATCCTTCTACAAGAGGATTGTGTCCTGCAGGTAGATGTTGGTATCCTTGCGACATGGGTGGGTCAGGAGTGACCGTAGATAGCAAAAGGTGCATTTTGACGTTTACTTACTATATAGGAAATCTGGGGATGTCAGTCTTTCATACAACTTAAGATTGGGATAAGCATTCTTGTCGTAGGTTGAAACGTGGGGACCTTACTCTTTCATTGAATTTGGGGTTGGCATAAACGGCATAAACATTCAAGGCATAGGAATGGGCATTTTAGTCATAATAGAAAGTATCTTACATTGTCCTGACATAATATTTTTCTAACGGCGAAGAAAATCAAGTTCTTCAGTGACTCCAACTAGAACTTACGTCTCTTCAGATGGTTTCAACCGATGGTGACCACGTAAAGGTGGTTAAATGATGACGCTATTCTTTTTAAAATTAGTAATTAAAGCAAAGGATGAGGGCATGGTGTTAAAAGGAGAGTTAGTGCCAGCGAGGGACCAGCATGCAATACCAAAACCTCAAGGCTACCATGCAATTAGAGCTGCATGCGCGCGCAACACTTCGTCAGGGAGAAAGCCCTCTCTGGAGGATCTCTCTGGAGAACCTCTGGAGAAGGACCTCTCTGTAGGAGAACCTCCCCGTCCACTCTCTTCGACTCACTGGGTAGAAGAAGCCGAACTTCCCCTTGGAGTTAGTGGGGTCGCCGGCGTACTTGATCAGCTCCGAGAGGAGAGGGGCGTCGTAGCCTTTGAAGAGCAGTTCGCCCACGTTCTTGGTGATGAAGAGCGACTCGCGAAACCGCAGGAACGCGAGTTCGACTATCGCCTGTATGGCTATGGGTAATTTCTGTACCTTAGCGGCTATGGCCTGCAGGTGAAGAAGGAGAAGGAGGAGGAGAAGAAGAAAGAGAGAGAGAGAGAGGATCAAAACACTGAGCATCAGGACATACAATAAACTGACAGTTTCATGGAACACGGACTAAAATATGTACATGAATTTCTTCAGTCAAGGAGAAAGCCCAACAACCCCGACATTTAAAAGCGACTCTTATTTACATGTATGACACTGATCTAATCCCCACAAATATATTCATAGTTTACTGCTACAATCTTGAAGGGGGAAACTTGAATTTAACCACATCTAGGAGACAAAGACATGATCAAATAATGTTATTCCATCAAGTGAGCTTATAACTATACTAGTAAGTCGATAGGGATGATTCTATTACCTCGAAGAGATATACAGTTGTTTCTTTTCTTTATCACTCATTTACGGAAGAATAATTATTCAAACAAAAGACACGTTACAGGAATTGATTGTTTGTCTTCCTTAGCAATTAACAAGTCAGGTCATCATTTACTAAAAACAAAAGATATGAATTAGCTTAGAGAAATATTTTATTTATTGCCTCAGAAATTATTTACGGAAGAATCAAGTCAAATAAAAACAAGTCAGGTCATCATTTACTAAAAACAAAAGTTGAATCCACATTAGCTTAAATGAAAATAAAATAATTTAGTTCCTTTAGCAGGACTTATGGAAGACTGTACAATTAAAACAAGGTATAGGGCTTGATTGTACATATATCTAACTCAGCAAGGGGTGACAAGAGTCAAGTCATCATTTACTAAAAACGAGAGATGAATCCTTGGCAACATCTTACCACCATGATGGGGTTGATAGTCGTGATCTCATCAGACTCCTTCAGGCCATGGGACATGTCCTCCCTGAAGAAGTAAGACTTGTCCTGCAAATAGGTGACCGTCCCATCGTCGTCATTCCACGTCATGTTGTGCTTGGTGCGCACTTCCCTGAAATCAAAAGGATCAGGTTAAAATATTCTAACACGTATATATGACCTCAGGTCAAGGTTGTTTTCAAAAGCTGTATGGAGGCTTAGACGTGGGGAATATTACGTAAAAATTTTTAGAGAGCTTTCCAGTATTATTATTATTATTATATTATTATTATTATTATTATTATTATTATTATTATTATTATTGGAAAAACAAATCCATGATCATGTATGGGTACAAATCCACATAACTGGATCTGTCTCTCCATTTTATGGCAAACTACTACTACTATTATTATTATTATTATTATTATTTTTTTTTTTTTTTTTTTTTAATTTTTTTTTTTTTTTTTTTTTTTTTTTTTTTTTTTTTTTTTTTTTGCTCTATTACAGTCCTCTAATTCGACTGGGTGGTATTTATAGTGTGGGGTTCCGGGTTTTGCATCCTGCCTCCTTTAGGAGTCCATCACTTCTTTTTCTTACTATGTGCGCCGTTTCTAGGATCACACTCTTCTGCAAGAGTCCTGGAGCTACTTCAGCTTCTAGTTTTTCCAGATTCATTTTCAGGGATCTTGGGATCGTGCCTAGTGCTCCTATGATTATGGGTACAATTCCACTGGCATATCCCATATCCTTCTTATTTCTATTTTCAGGTCTTGATACTTATCCATTTTTTCCCTCTCTTTCTCTTCATCTCTGGTGTCCCATGGTATTGCGACATCAATGAGTGATACTTTCTTCTTGATTTTGTCAATCAACATCACGTCTGGTCTATTTGCACGTATCACCCTATCTGTTCTGATACCATAGTCCCAGAGGATCTTTGCCTGATCGTTTTCTATCACTCCTTCAGGTTGGTGTTCGTACCACTTATTATTGCAAGGTAGCTGGTGTTTCTTACACAGGCTCCAGTGGAGGGCTTTTGATACTGAATCATGCCTCTTTTTGTACTGGTTCTGTGCAAGTGCCGGACATTCGCTTGCTATGTGGTTTATGGTTTCATTTTCGTATTGCACTTCCTACATATGGGAGAGATGTTATTTCCGTCTATCGTTCTTTGGACATATCTGGTTCTTAGGGCCTGATTTTGTGCCGCTGTTATCATTCCTTCAGTTTCCTTCTTGAGCTCTCCCCTCAGTAGCCATTGTCATGTGTCATCGCTGGCTAGTTCTTTAGTCTGTCTCATGTATTGTCCGTGCATTGGTTTGTTATGCCATTCCTCTGTTCTGCTTGTCTTTCTCCTGTCTCTGTATATTTCTGGGTCTTCGTCTACTTTTATTAGTCCTTCTTCCCATGCACTATTGAGCCACTCGTCTTCACTGGTCTTCATATATTGCCCCAGTGCTCTGTTCTCGATGTTGACGCAGTCCTCTATGCTTAGTAGTCCTCTCCCTCCTTCCTTTCGTGTTATGTATAGTCTGTCCGTATTTGCTCTTGGGTGTAGTGCTTTGTGTATTGTCATATGTTTCCTGGTTTTCTGATCTATGCTGCGGAGTTCTGCCTTCGTCCATTCCACTATTCCTGCACTGTATCTGATTACTGGCACTGCCCATGTGTTTATGGCTTTTATCATATTTCCGGCGTTGAGTTTTGACTTGAGTATCGCCTTGAGTCTCTGCATATATTCTTTCCTGATCGTATCCTTCATCTCTTGATATTTTATATCCCCTCCTTCCATTATTCCCAGTTATTTGTATCCCGTCTCATCTATGTGTTTGATGTTGCTCCCATCTGGCAGCTTTATCCCTTCAGTCCTTGTTACTTTGCCCTTTTGTATGTTGACTAAGGCACATTTTTCTATTCCAAACTCCATACTGATGTCCCCAGATACAATCCTTACAGTCTGGATTAGGGTATCTATTTCCTTGATGCTCCTACCATACAGCTTGATGTCGTCCATGAACATCAGATAGTTAATTCTGTTGCCTATTTTCTTGAGTTGGTACACAGCATCCATCTTCTGCAGTACTTTTGTCATGGGAATCATGGCTACTACGAAGAGTAATGGGGACAGTGAGTCGCCCTGGAAGGTCCCTCTCCTGATATTAACCTCTGCTAGTCTTATTCCAGAACTTGTAAGTATTGTATTCCAGTTGCGCATTGTATTTTTGAGGAAGCTGATGGTGTTTTCCTCTGCCCCATATATTTTCAGGCATTCTATTAGCCATGTGTGTGGTACCATGTCGAAGGCTTTCTTATAGTCTATCCATGCCATGATTAGGTTGGTTTTCCTTCTCTTACTGTTCTTCATTACCATTTTGTCTATCAGGAGCTGGTCTTCTGTGCCCCTACACTTCCTTCTGCAGCCTTTCTGTTGGTGGGGGATGGTGTTTGTATCCTCTAGGTAGTTGTATAGCCTTTCGCTGATGATACCTGTTAGTAACTTCCACATTATTGGTAGGCAGGTGATAGGCCTGTAGTTACTGGCTATATTTCCCTTACTCTTGTCTTTCTGGACTGAGGATGTTCTTCCTGTGGTCATCCATTTGGGCGCATGGTGATTTGTGGTACAATGCTGGAGTTGTTCTGCTATTCTTGGGTGTAGGGCCTTGAAGTTTTTGAGCCAGTATCCATGGACTTCATCGGGACCTGGGGCTTTCCAGTTGGGCATTTTCTTTAGTTGGTGTCTGACTGTGTCTGTCGTGATGTCAGTGAATCTTATTATTATTATTATTATTATTATTATTATTATTATTATTATTATTATTATTATTATTATTATTATTATTATGGGAAAAACAAATCCATGATCATGTATGGGTACAAATCCACATAACTGGATCTGTCTCTCCATTTTATGGCAAACCATTATTATTATTATTATTATTATTATTATTATTATTATTATTATCATTTACTTTCAGACTTTTCAACGAACATAACGGTGTCCATTTAAAAGAAGTAACTAGTTATTAGAAAAGGAAAAAATAAATTAAATAAATAAATAATCTGATAAAAATGAACGTAAATGATTAAAGTACAAGAATGGTTTTGAGGGTAGTAATGCATTGCATCTTCGGGAATGGGGCTTCGCTCTGTGAATTCGAAATTCAACAATGCAATGGGTTGAATGTCAGAGGAAGTGGTTGACCAAAGTTTCCTCAGACTTTGCTTTATTTGACGATGAAACTGTATTGTTTTGGAGGAAGCTAAAATTGTGTAGAGTCACTACATGACTCAGTTTTATTCCTCCAGTCTTCTCTCAGAGCAACTCTGCCTATTGTGTGCCCCCAACAAAGGGTAAATCTTCGCTGCCAAACAGACTTTTCGATTGCTTCTCAACTTTCCCGCTCAAAAAGGCGTCTGGAGACTTTTCAACAATGCTCGACTAATTACGAGGGAACCGAACGATGAGGTAATGGTTCTCAGTGTAAAAGTGCAAGTGTTGTTTCTCGCCACAACCCCCCCACCCCCGGTAGGTACACATTCTAATGCTTTCACTCTCATGTTTCTGTGCCTGGTGGTGGGACGTACTGTCGTCACTATAGTAGATTCACATCAACCGTGCATTTGACGTCTAGGCCAGTCCCTTACGACGCTCCTGATTGGCTGTTGATAAGCCAATCACAGGGCTGGAAACTCTCAGTCTCTCTCGAGAGAGGTCAC